>NW_006239305.1:345850-392199 GCF_000226075.1 Solanum tuberosum | reverse complement strand
GGTAATAAGCTTCTATGCAATGGCCAATCGTTATGGACTAAGGTGAAGAAAACCGATACAACTAGGGTCGGGTATAAATATGTTGAAGGCCGCCCCTTCACAGTTTTAGTATCAAAGGATAAGAAAAGTAGTACTTGTTCCATCAAAACATTGAATTCAGTACATACATGTGATTCTACTTATAAAAATCCGAGGGCTAATGCTAACACACTAGCACATTTATTCAAGAGAAAAGTTCAGTATAATCCTCAATTTAAGGTAAAAGACATGCGTGAAGAGTTAGAGACTATTTTTAACATGAATGTGTCTACATCTAAGGTTAAAAGGGCGAGGCTGGCTCTTGAAAAGCTAGAAGGGAGTTATCTTGATGACTATAATAAACTTGAAGCATATGGACAAGAACTTAGAACTTCTAATCCGGGAAGTGATGTTGTTATCAATATATCAAAAGAAGCTCTTTTACAAGGAAAGAGGAAGTTCTTAAGGATGTACATTTGTTTCAAAGCATTGAAGGATGAATGGAAAAGTGGTTTGAGACCACTTATTGGGCTGGATGGTACTTTTTTGAAGGGAAGATATAAGGGGCAACTATTAGTTGCTACGGGTCAAGATTATATGAACCATTTTTATCCTATTGCATGGGCAGTGGTGGATAAGGAGACAGGCAGGACATGAGAATGGTTTTTGGAGCTTTTGAAGTGTTCTTTGAATCTTAAAGATGGACATGGAGTGACATTCATCTCAGATATGCAAAAGGTAAAACTTACGTCTTTTCCTTATGAATATGCAAAAGGTCAAACTTACGTCTTTTCCTTATGTTTTAATTGATAATCAAAATTGTCATCCTTGAGCTAAAAAAATATACTGATGTTTGTTTTCAATTTTAAAACTAATAATGATGTTGGCTGTTTTTTTTACTTCATAGGGGTTAATTGATCCTAAGAAGAGTGTGTTTCCTGAAGCTAAGTACAGATATTGTGTAAGGCATATTGAGGCTAATTGGTGTAAAAGGTGGAGGAGTGGACAAGCCAAGAAACTTATGTGGCGGTGTGCATGGACCACATATGTTGAAGACTTTGAAGATCAATTGAGAAAATTAGGAGACATAGATGAAGAAGCTGCCAAAGACTTGCTGAAATATAAACCTCAAACTTGGTGTTGGGCATACTTTGATACTCAATGTAAAAATATCATGGTTGCCAATAATTTCACTGAGTCATTTAATGCATGGATTCTGGAAGCAAGGCATATGCCTATCATCAAAATGTTGGAAGAAATAAGGCTGAAGGTTATGAGAAGGTTGGTTTCTAATGAAGCAAAAGTTAGGTTTTGGAAGGGAGATTTCAGTCCACCGTGCATGAAGCTATACAATGTTTATAGGGCAATTGCTCATGGATGCAAGGTTGAGGTCAATGGTGACTTTGGTTACGAAGTCACAGAAGGTGATGATAGACATACAATTAATTTGAATGATAAAAGATGCACATGTAGGGCTTGGGACTTATCGGGAATACCATGCCCCCATGCTATCAAGGCCATGTTGTATGATAAGGTATTTTATCCTCAATTTTAGCCTTTTCAACTTGTTGTCTTCATTTGCTTATTTTAATTTTTAATTCATTTTTGTCTTGTTGGCTTTTAAGGTTGAACCAAGAACACAAATACACTGGTATTACTGTAAGGAGGCTTATTTGCTAACTTACAAGAACAAAATACAACCTGTTAGGGGAGTTAAATTTTGGAAAGTCGATCCAGCCCAAGCCATGGAACCACCAGAAGTTGTGAAGACTGTAGGCAGGCCCAAACTTAAAAGAGATAGAGTACCAGATGAAGCAGGGAAAAGTAAGGGAGAGTGGAGTCAATCCAGGAAGGGATCAACCTTGTATTGTAAAAAATGTGGTAAACCTAACCATAATTCAAGGGGTTGTTATAATGTAAGCATCAAATTTGTAACTTAACTATATTGTAACGGCCTGAACTAAAGTAATATGTCTTTCCTTTGGTGACAAGACAATACTCAAGGAGCTAGCTCTAGTTCAAAAAATTGTAAAAAGAAATGCAATGATACAACCTCAACTCCAATGGTACATCACTCAGGTGACACAAATGATGAAGCAGAAATAAAGTTTCAAACTGAAGTAGGGACACAACAATCAGTTTATTCAACCACACAACCTTATGGTCCTGAAGTCGATACTGAAGAAGACTTATCACTTAGGCCAATGGTTGTTTATGAAGTCACAAGGCTGGAAGAGAGAAAGAAAAAACCTAAGCCGACAATTGGATCAAGGAGAATTAGATTTACTGGAGATGCTAGTGGAGTGTCATTGTTGATAAATTTGCCTTATTCACTAACTAAAACTATTTGAAAAGGTAAGGCAGCAACTACACTTCATCAGCTACAAAATGAAGGAAAGAAAAAGAGATTGAAGATGATGGCTAGAAAGGGACAAGGAATTCCAGATAATATTGATGACAATGATGTTAACTTTTAAAGACTAGGAATTGTACTTAATGTTTTGGTTGAATGGACTTGAAATATTACCTTAGAAAATGTTTTGGTGGTTTTTTTTTAAATTCACATTTGTCTTGGTGATAGTTGACCACTAAAATGTGGATGCGAATTGGTTGGATGGTGTAACTTGTCTTGTTGACAGTTGACACTAGAACTTGTTTTGTGTTTGATAGTTTTTGGTGTTGGTGTGCAGTGAATCTGCATTTTTTTTGTGTAATGGTTTAAAGTGAATACTTGTTCCTCTATTTAGATTAATGGTTTAACATTTGGTCTTGTTAGTATTTGCTTCTTTTTGGTGTTGTGATGTGCAGTGAATCTTCTTCTTTAGTGTAATGGTTTATTGCTAAAACTTATAATTCCTTCATTTGGTTGGATGTTGGGCACTGAATGTTCATTCTTTAATTCGCAGCTCTGAAATTTGTATCACCATAATCCATTACCTACTTTATGGCACTAATCAACAACAATTCCATTTGTTTTCCAACATCCAAACAAATAAGAAACAGCAACAATACCACTTGTTTTCCAGCATCCAAACAAATAAGAAACAACAACAATACCACTTGTTTTTCAGCATCCAAACAAATAAGGAACAACAACAATACCACTTGTTTTTTAGCATCCAAACAAATAAGAAATCAACTTCTAACTAGTACTAATATTTATTAATGAAAACTCATGAGACGATGATAATTTAATATTGGATAATTCATGTTTTAGAGAGTAAATGAGACTTGTTTGTGAGAAATTAAGGAAAATACAGTGTAAAGAAAAATTACAACAAAAATATGATTTTGTAGGTGAATTCATCATTTAAGAGTTGGAGTGTGGGGGCTAACTATTCATCTTATTCCATCTTTAATAATGTCGTAACGAAAGATAAAATAATTTCATCATTCGAGAAAAAAATTCAAAAGAAATCCACAGATTTCACAAGAAACTTTTTTTTCTACATCAGGCTTAGCAGCCTGAAAAGACTTCTTCCTGAATTTGAAGGAATCCACGATATGAAATTGAGTACTGCTGCAATTCCACAATAGCATATGCTCTTATATCTATATGAAAAATTAGAACCTTGAGACATTCCATAAACAATGAAATGTCGGGAGCAAACTCGATATCATCATAAATGAAGAGAAAGTTACACCCAATTAAGAATATTTGAGAAATCTAGAAGAGGGGGCTAGGGTTTTGAAAGAGGAAGAATTAATCTTGTGAGAAAATGGAGGAAAAAGCATAGCTAGAAATGACTGGAAGAAGAATAAATAGAAGGGTGGACCGGGTTAAATGGTAAATGGGTTAGGGTAAAAATAATAATAATTAAAAATCTAATAAGTGAAAATGTTAATTAAGACTAATTAAATTGTTTAAGAAGTTGTCGTTACTTCCGTTTCATTAAGGGCATTTTTGGCCCATTTCTCTAGCAATAAGGGCATAAATGAACCAAAGTATAAACGAGAGGCATTTTTTATCTTTTCACATAGTACAAGGGCATTTTTGACCCTTTTATTTTTCCTTTATTTTGATGTGAAATTTTCATAGGCAAATTTTAAAGTGAACCCCTTTTCAAGTAAGGGAGGTACCAACTTTGATACGATATATTACGACTTGTGCGCAATTATCAAGGTATAGTCTGCTCTGCCTAACCTTTGGGGCATCACAACTTTATCCCTTTGGACTTTAAAATAATAAGCACCTCAATAGTTGAAGTCCTAATCCTTTTATAAGGCCCTTAATCTTTCCATTCATTGCACTACGGAGTTGGATTAAGTCAAGTTGTAAGCAAAATTCTTTTTGAGTTCATTCATAGAAGTCGTGACTATTACATTTATACTTTAAACTTAGTTATTTAAACTATTTAAAGTTTAGCCAAATTTGTAACACTTCAAACCTCTCTTCCTCCTCATTCTTTTTCTTAAAAGGTCCGAAGATTTAAATTACTGAAGTCTTTAAGTTTGAACTATCAAATCAAAACTTAAAATCTTTAATTATGAAATTAGGCATCGGTAAAGCCTAACTCTAAACTTAGGCTTTGTTATAACTTAACTTCTGCCTGACGATCTGCACTTGAACTATATTCAATCATGTATGATTTCATACTCGAAAATTTAAAATTTGATTCTAATTTTTTTTTAACTAGGACTTCTAAAAATGCCTATTTGTGCACTTCAACTCTGCTAAAATTTGCCCTATCATCATATTAGAAGGGATACGAGGTACTCCTAGTAAACCATACAAACCCAAGTGTAAGTAGTGTTCACTCAAAATCCAAATCTTTGAGCTCTCACAATTTTATTTATTCTAATAATAATTTAACTCAAAAAATATCTGGATCATTAAATGAAAATATCGCCACATGTAATAATCTTCTATTGATTAGTCTCTTAAAAATAAAAACAAAAACCACATTACACATGTAAGGACCAGATTCACATTCACCATAGTAGATCTACACAGAGGCGGAACGTGTCTAGATGTATTTGGATCCATAGAAATTGAAGTCAAACACGTGAGTTACTGCCTTTCTCGTTCTATCACTAGAAGAAGGTTGCCTCACTTATCAATTATTGCTAATTTCTCCTCTTTCTCTCTCTTTCTTCTTCCTGCTGACATTTCTCACTTCTGTGTGAGATTTTCGATCGCGAGTGATCGGATCTTTGCATTCAGATTGTTAACATCACTCTATCACAATGCCGTCGATCTTCGGAGGTCCGATGACTACATTTGAGGATTCCGAGAAGGAAAGCGAGTATGGATACGTCAGAAAGGTAAATTGATTCTCCTTTAGATCTGCACCTCTTTTGTTGTTCCAGTTTATTGTTCTTTTGCTCCGTATAGTGCTCTCCTTAAGATCGATGAAGTCGTATCCTTAGATCCTTTTGTTTATTAGTGCACTTTGGATTAGTATGCTATTGACTTTGAGATCTGCTTTATTCTCGTTAATTGGATCGAATTGGATATAGTTGGATCGGTCTGACTTCATTTCCCTGGATGATTCATTTAGCCGTAATTTTCCAATTGTGTTCTGGTATGAGACTCTTAGTTTGGTCGCAAACTCGCATCTGTTTTTCTATAAAATTCGTATGGAACTGTTTATGTTGAAGCTTTAGGAGTGGATCAGGGGTCAAACATCTGGCAGTTGATCATTTCCTTATGAGTTCTTCATTTTTCAACTTTGATTAGTGCTGTTCTCATTTATCAGTTATTAGGACATTTGCTTTTGCTTTTGCCTTTGTTTGTATACAGATACTTGGTTTTTTCACTGCTTGCTACTCCCTTTGTGTGAAAATTATAGTTTTCATTATTAAGTGTGTTTTTACCTTTTCTTTTGTACTGATTAAGATCATTGATTGCCAATGTCTTTGCTGGTTTTATTCTGTTCATTATATAGTATCTGCTCACTCACCATGATTAAGTCTCCCTTTCTACTGTGAAAATGGCTATTAGTAGATCTTATGTGGTTGTCATTGTGTCTTCTGTAATAGGTGTCTGGACCAGTGGTTGTTGCTGATGGAATGGGGGGAGCTGCCATGTACGAACTAGTTCGTGTTGGACATGACAAACTCATTGGTGAAATTATTAGGCTGGAAGGAGATTCTGCTACAATTCAAGGTATATTGTTTGTGAATTTCTATATTCCTTTGCTAATTGCAACTGTCCCTGCAATATCTTATCTTCCCCACCCTCTTGTTCCATGCTTTTGCCTGTTCTTAAGTTTTTGCGGAAGGGAGTACCAGCTTTAAAGTGCCACAATTTCATAAGATTGAAACTAAAAGCAAGATTTCTCTGTTAAATTATCTTTCTTGCAGTTTATGAAGAAACAGCTGGTCTAATGGTGAATGATCCCGTGCTCCGTACACGCAAGGTAAAAAAAATTCTTCTTTTGAACTTCGGTTGTTTTCTTTTAACAGTCAGTTAAAATTTTCAACGTTGCAATATTTGATGTTTTGTTCAAATAACAGCCTCTGTCAGTAGAGCTGGGTCCTGGAATATTAGGAAACATCTTCGATGGCATTCAGGTAATGATCTGACGATGTCCTTTACATTTTTAAAATCAATTCTTTATTCAAGTATTGTGAAATCAGAACCATGGCATCAACATGATATTTGTATGTTTTCTCCCTCAATAATGCAGAGGCCTCTGAAGACAATTGCAAAAAGGTCTGGTGATGTCTACATCCCTCGTGGTGTGTCTGTTCCGGCCCTGGACAAGGATATACTATGGGAATTTCAGCCGAAGAAAATTGGTATTTTGTAGCCTTTGGAATGACATTTTGGACTTTGAAATAATTACTCTGCTTTTCAATAGAAAAAAATTCTCTTCTCATTATCATATCGTGGTGCCAGGTGAGGGAGATCTCTTAACAGGTGGAGATTTGTATGCTGTAAGTTTGGATGAACTTTATTTGTTTTAAGTTATTTTGTGAAGTTTTTCCAGAATCATATTCCAGTATCCTTATCCATGTTTTCAATTTCGCTGTATATCTGAGTATATTCTGGATTTTCTTTTGGCAGACCGTCTTTGAGAACAGTTTAATGGAACATCGTGTTGCTCTTCCTCCTGATGCCATGGGAAAGATCACTTACATTGCTCCAGCTGGTCAATACTCTTTGAATGTATGTCAACAAATTAAGCTTTAAATAACTGTACACATTTGGTATTACTATTCTTGTTGTCTCATTAAGCTTGTACTTTAGATCCACACTATCATTTCTACCTTTTGTAGTGCATAGTGATCTGAAGTAATTTTCTTATAAACTATGTTTTGACTGTCTTTGAGCTGGTCCAACTTGAAATAATTTAGATGGCAATTAAGCACCTCCCTGGGTGTGTGAGACTATGCCACCAATTGGTCTGTATTTATTGTTTGGAAAGGAAAAGGATATCTACTCGTTAATCTCAAAAAAAAAAGAAGGATAGCTACTCCATTCCCTGAACAGCAAACTTACGTCCTAGATTGCACTTTTAGTGGCTCCAGTAGTAATGCCTTTTATTTTATCTGTACCCATTTTAAAACTTGGTCGCAATGTATGATTTGCTCAATGTACTATTCATTTTACATCTTTTAGCGTTTAAGACTTGTGTCTTGTAAAAAACATGTAGTTAAGATGTTTATTTCTTTGTTAAAAAGGAAGTTTCATTATTTATCAGAGAGAAAATGATAAGATTGCCATAGAGTCATCTTTTTCTAAATCAGAGGGGATCAAATAAGGCTTATATAAGATATAGCAAGCAATGCAATGAGTATTATATCTGGAGACTTAATTTTTTTCTCTTCCCACTATGCTTGCAGGATACTGTTCTTGAGCTCGAGTTTCAAGGCGTCAAAAAGCAAGTGACTATGCTTCAGGTCAATAACTTCTAGTTACATGGAGTTCCATAGATATCTTTTGCTTTGTTCTTATCACGGTTTCAGCAGTGGATACTGACATTAACTTGCTCACGTCTCTTTAGACTTGGCCTGTACGTTCTCCTAGACCCGTAGCATCAAAGTTAGCTGCTGATACCCCTCTTCTTACTGGACAGGTAAAATCATGCTTAGATATTAGGCCTCTTTTGGGGTTTCATGTGAGAATTTTAGACATATGTGCTTAATTGCTCTATTTCATGACAGCGTGTTCTCGATGCCCTATTCCCCTCAGTGCTTGGTGGTACTTGTGCCATACCTGGTGCATTTGGTTGTGGTAAGACAGTGATTAGTCAAGCCCTTTCCAAGGTAAGTCTCATATTTATTAACATTGGATTACCTAATTAATTTCAGTTTCCCAAAATTAGAAATGATCCTGAAGAAGCTTATTAAGGCTATTGTGTCGTGTTAATTATGAATGCAGTACTCTAACTCGGATACTGTCGTGTATGTTGGTTGTGGGGAACGAGGGAATGAAATGGCAGAGGTATGTAGTTTTTCCACTCTATTTGCGAGCGTTTTAATTATTATCTTGAATCTCATTGCAGAAGATACTTCTTTGTAGGTACTTATGGATTTCCCTCAATTGACAATGACATTGCCTGATGGGCGTGAAGAGTCTGTCATGAAACGTACTACACTTGTCGCTAATACTTCAAACATGCCCGTGGCTGCTCGTGAGGCCTCGATCTATACAGGTTGGTACTTTCTTCACTCTCTAACATTCTTACTATGTCAGCACTCCTCGGAGTTGTGCCATTTGATCTTTATCTCATCATGTAATTTTTCTGTAGTATGGTAGATGCTTGTTGAGGGTGATTGACAATAGATGCTTGCTGTAAAATGTCTTTCCTCTCTTGCTCTTGATAAAATAAGAATGACAAATGGCCCCTAGAATAAGTATAATTGCTTAGCTTTAAAATTCTAGCTAACATAAGTCTATTTCCTCTTTGCTCCAGCACATGTTTATTTATACCCACTAAAAGGGTGTTTTACTTTTTGTTCTTTGTATGTTCATGTTCACGTGGATGCTTTCTGCTGAGCGCTTCTTCCTATGCTTCCGAAATAAATGTCATCTTATATTCCATGATACTTTTTCATCTCTAAAAATAGCAAGCGCTTCTTGATAGACAAAGACAGTTCTTCAGCTTTTGTCATTATGGTTTTCAGGTATTACTATAGCAGAATACTTCAGAGACATGGGCTACAATGTCAGTATGATGGCAGATTCGACCTCTCGCTGGGCCGAAGCTTTACGTGAAATCTCAGGTCGATTGGTGAGTAGTCATTTTTTCTATTGCAAGAAGTTGAATAGCCTCTTCATTCTTTTAGTTGCAACAGCAAAAATATTTTCCTGTTCTAGGCAACTGATACTTTAAGGTTCGTTTATCATTTTTTTGGTATTGTCAGTACCTGACTTGATATATTGTCCATCCCTTGCACAGACAAACATTTTAAACTAAAATCTGTGTGAAATCCAAATCTCGGTAAAATCACGCTGGCAAGCAGAACTGATTTTATTTTATATTAAAAATGAAACGGATTTGACTGACTATTAGTGAAAATGTATCGTTCATGCAGTCCTAAAGAGGTACTGGCAAGTGTTCGCTGACTTGCAGCTGATATTACAGGGTTAAAACTAAATTCTGGACATTTAGTAATTAATGTTTTAGTCCTATCTAGGGTGAGATTCTGATGAGCTTGCTCCTAAAGTAAGAAAAAATAATTTACTAATATCTTTAGTTTCTCAGCATATATGCCTTTTGACATGTGATCTGCTGCCCTGATAAGAGCTATTTCAACCAATGTGGCAACTTGTGGGAATCTCCTGGATTGTGTAAAACCTTCATAGAGTAGAATAGTTTCACGTTACTACTTAGCAATTGTGGAGATATGCTGCTTTCGTAGTTTCTTTATATATGTTGATATTCTATGCACCTTTCAGGCAGAAATGCCTGCAGATAGTGGATATCCTGCTTATTTGGCAGCACGTTTGGCATCTTTCTATGAGCGTGCTGGTAAAGTTAAGTGTCTTGGTGGACCAGAGAGAACTGGTAGTGTGACAATTGTTGGTGCTGTTTCTCCTCCTGGAGGAGATTTTTCTGATCCTGTTACATCTGCAACCCTTGGTATTGTTCAGGTAAGTAAAACACAATCTTCATTAGTGGACTTTTTGTGGTTCCTGCCACTGCCAGCTTTCTCTAAGATCATTCTTTTGCAGGTCTTCTGGGGTTTGGACAAGAAATTGGCTCAGAGGAAACACTTTCCCTCTGTAAATTGGCTTATTTCCTATTCAAAATACTCAGGGGTATGCTTTTTGTGCACACTTATATGCTTATTTTGCAAATTTGAAGCGTATTTTTCGTCTTTTCCTGTTTCTGCTCATTGGCCAAAAACGGCTTCTCATTGACTTGACATTTTTTTGTATTCAGGCACTCGAGTCCTTTTATGAGAAGTTTGATCCTGATTTTATTAACATAAGGACAAAAGCCCGTGAGGTGCTGCAGAGGGAGGATGACCTAAATGAAATTGTTCAAGTATGTGGTATTTTACCTTTTTCTGGAGTTTTATTTGATAAAGTTGCCATATTTAATTCACCTAGGAGAAGGGGATGGAGGTGGGGTTGATGTAGCTCTACCTTTAGGCTTATTTTGTTTAAGGAGCCTTTTTCACTTGTATTTGGTCTGGCGATTGTTGATATGGACATAGATGTTTCCTTGCTCAAAGGCTATTTGCTAGCCTTTGTGCTCTCTGTCTTCCTTGTTCATATTCCTTGAAGGTCAGACTTAGAAGTCATGTTGCAATGGAGGGAATTCATACTTAAGAGGGATTGTGTTGTGAGGAAAAGAAATTGGTTATAGCTGGGTGAACATTGGTTCCGGAGTTTATGTCAAAGTTCTTCTAAATTTCCTAGTTTATTGACCTTTGCAACTATTGGGGAAAGAAAATCCGAGCATTCAATTCAAAATATTAAGGATGGGTAGGGTGCCAATACATTATAAACCCCTTTGGAGACCCTTGCACTGTTGGACAAATGATGACAAGCAAGTGTACTTCTCTAACACCTTCCCACACGTGTAACCTGGTTCTTAGGTTTACACATGGACAAAATATTTTGTTTTTTTTTTCTTTGAGAAGATAAAGGGTAGACTTAATGTAGAGAGAAAGATCAGGCTCAACAAGCTGAAGAACAGGCCTGGATATGAAAGGGGAGAGTAGGTTCAACATGCTAAGGAGTGAGCCTAGAGAGAAATTTGTGGTTTGATGGGCTTATTTGAGAGACAGGAAGCCCAGAGCGGCGCTATGGGCTTTCTGTATTGAGAGAGAAACCAAAACAATAGAACATGAGTCATGATGAAAGGAAGTTGTTTTTTATAAGGTAAAGTCTTATATAGAAGAGTGAACATCAGGAACATGCTGATATAGACAACCGAGTACATCAAAAGTACCTTTCACAGATTGTGAAGAGAGCTTATAAAATCAACTGTATTTTCTACTTCATCACTCTCATGTACATTTGCATCTTTCCCCAAAAAGAAAGTAAAGAAATATAATTTAACTTAAGACTAGATACATTTTCCTTTTTTTTAGAGTTTCTCCTTTCTATATAATCCACCAAATGCGAAGAAGTATTGGGGAAGTGATTAGAAGAAATATAATTTAACTTAAGACTAGATACATTTTCCTTTTTTTTTTATAGAGTTTCTCCTTTCTATATAATCCACCAAATGCGAAGAAGTATTGGGGAAGTGATTAGACAGGACATGACACACTTGTGGATATGGGTCAAGGATTAGGGTAGAAGGTTTGATTCTTTGACAACCAAATTAGTTCTATGATGTGTATATTTACAACAGAGATGAAACTGATGATTTGCTGGAAGTAAACACTACACAATGCCTGCATAGTTATAGCAAAAGGGAGATCTATCAGTTTGTAACATCAACATGTTTGACTTGTCTTTGCAGCAGCACAATTTTCCAGCCATTTTCAACTTTGGTGAAGTCTTCTTTCGTGCCCCTGCTGGTCCAAACTTAAAAGTCTAAAACCAGTCATTCAATTCTAAAGCATACCATATGTTGTGGTCTTACAAAATCAAAGTTTCAGTCTTAAAAAAGGAAATTTAGTTAATGTTTACAATCTGGCTAATATTAAAAGTCTAAAACAGTCCCATTGCTCCTTTTCCATCCCCGTATGGGTTCTTCATTCCTTCACAAAATCAAGGCTTATTACTCACCAAAATCCATTAAGATTTAGTCATAGATGTGAAAGAACCTGTAAAAAAGAAGAAAAAATGTCAGCCATATATTGATACTGAAACACAGTACATCTTTATCACCTCCACAAGCTACAATATAGGAAAATAGATTAGAATTTTCACATCGTGAATAAACTAAAAAGTCATCACAGAACCAATGAGTTTTGGATTTCTCATTGGAACTTAAATTTTAGATCTAAACCTCCAAGAGAAGTCCTGTTGCCAACAAAAGAGAAACCAGAAAAACTTTAAAATTTAGCAAGAAACCGGAAAGTACCTGAGGCAACTTGCAATTAGAAATCAAGAACGAGGGAATCCTTGAGCAAAAAAATTTGTCAGTTACAATTAACCTACGATATAGGTCCTAGTCAGATTACGCACTCATAAATTCAAAATAATTTATAAGTACTAGTTAAGATACGAGCTAAATGTAGGGCAGAATCCGTGAATCAAAACATGATGAAGAACGTGCAACAACCTTTCGGCTACCCTAATATACAAGGAGATAAAAAGGGTAGAAAACAAATCATAAGAGAGTATCTAACCTGAAATTAGCGATTTGAGATAGTCAGACTCAGATTAGATGGTGGTTGTTCGGCTATTCTTGTGTGGCTGTTCAGTGTTCTAGGAAGAAATGGTGAGCAAAAGAATCCTAATGAATACCGAACGGTATTAGTAAATTGTACCGAATACTGTATTTCTGAAATTTTACTCCGAATACCGTACTGAAAACCAAATTACCAAAATTATTTGTCCGGTTTGGTAATTCGTTTTTGGTGATATATGCCCAGCCCTAGCTTCACTATATTTCCTTTCCCTACTTGATTTTATTATGCTTTACTTGAGCTGAGGGTCTATTGGAAACAACCTCTTTACCTTCACAAGGTAGGGGTAAGGTTGCGTACACACTACCCTCCCTGAACCCCACTTTTGTGATTATACTGGGTATGTTGTCTATATAAACCTTTAAATAGCCTCTGGAATTGCATTCTAAACCGTTGAGTGAACATCCCTTAGACCCCTTTTTTTTACCAACCTTGTAGAAGCTCCCGTCTGTCTCTTGGCATAGACAACTTTAGACCCAAAATATTTAAAAACATGTCCCACAATTCTGTAGTAATCTTGCAATGCATAAAAAGTTGGTTTGCATCTTCTTACTTCTCTTCTCAGAGAGGGAATACACTAAATTGGATCTTGCCTTCTGCAGCTTGTCGGAAAGGATGCTTTAGCTGAAACAGATAAGATTACCTTGGAAACTGCAAAACTTTTAAGGGAGGACTACCTTGCACAAAATGCTTTTACGCCGTAAGTTGTATAAATCAATGGTGATGCCTTATTCTGGAAGGAATTGGATGGTCATGGACTCACTTTTTTTTGTCTTATGACAGATATGATAAGTTCTGCCCTTTCTACAAATCTGTTTGGATGTTGCGCAACATCATCCACTTCTATAACTTGGCCAACCAGGTAAGATAGTTTAGCATTCACTGCATTAAGATCTTCCTTCTGTATTTCCTTCATACTGCTTTCTTCTCATTCCTATAGATAATGGTATGTACTGATGATTATTGTTATTTTTATGCTCTTACATCTCCTTTTGTCACATTTAGTTAGATTCTAGGTAGCTTTTGAAACATTGTCACTTGAGACCAGTAAGTAGAGAAAATTGAATTTTGGGATTCCCTTGTAACATTTTCTGTTATAATCTTTTGCACAGGCCGTTGAACGAGGAGCTGGTATGGATGGACAGAAAATCACTTACACTCTCATTAAGCACCGTCTAGGAGATTTGTTCTACCGTTTGGTGTAAGTTACTGCCTAGATATGGACTTTGTACTACGATATCATGTTACATTGTCTAGCAAATATGTCCCCAATGCTGCAACCAGTAAAAAAATAAAAAAGATGTCCCTATGCTGCCAGTTTAATGCATTGCCTGTCCTTACCCCTTCCCTTGCCCATTTTTCCTACTTTTTACACCTACGTTTCTCACAGGTCCCAAAAGTTTGAGGATCCAGCTGAAGGAGAGGATGTTCTGGTGGGCAAGTTTCAGAAGCTTCATGATGATTTGGTTGCTGGTTTCCGCAACCTTGAGGATGAGACTCGATAATCGCGATTTACTGAAATGTGCAGTTTAGTAGGGATCGACCAAATTCTTGAGAAGCAAATAATTCTGTGGTCTTCTACAATGTAAGAACACATCAAGTCAGTTGTGTGCAGTTTTCCACAATGGACGTCTGGATCCATGAAATTAAAATGGAAAAAAAGAATGTGTGTTTGCTCAGTAGTCTTTTGTATGGTTGCTGTATCCCTTTTTATCCAATAGCATGGCGAATGACCGGGTCATTTAGGTAATGTTATCTTTAGTTTTGAGTTTATCACGAGATTTGAAGAATAAATCTGCGATTGTGAATTTATACCTAAGTGATATTACTTGGGTACAATGTTTGTTTGTTCTTTAATTTATTGAACGGATGTGCAATAATTAATAATAAGGTCTTGAGGGTGCACCTCTCATGATGCTGGTCTCCATTTGATTTTCATTTTCCAATCTACTGTTAGTTATTTCAACATCTCAGTTTAGACAATTGAAAGCATACACTTGCGACAATATCAAGTTCTATTTGGTGTTGATCTCCAAGCAACGTTCATCAAAGCTTAGTTTTATTGGGTGTAGATGTGCCGGTTAGGAGGTGTGAGCTTGGCCGAAGTTGGCTTGAGGAGGAGTAGAGATAGGCTTAAGAAGTATTAGAGTGAGTTGATTAGGTAGAATATGATGCGTCTTCAGAGGGTAGAAATTTAATTAGTAGTCGGGTGTATTTTGTTCCCTTCAGCATTATTCTTTATTTCCCTTTCTTATAGACTTATATCACTATCTGTTGTGTTGGATTCTTTTTTTTTTCATTGTTTGTTTAGTTTGAGAGTCTTTCGAAAATAACCTCTCTATCTTCTCAAAGGTAAGATAATGTTTATGTACACATCTTTTTTAGACCTCATTTATGAAATTACATTGTATTTGTCGTTATTGTTCATCAAAGCTTAGGAGGCAACGACATTGAATAATGTAGTAGTCTCACTTAGTTTAGCTATGCATTTTAGCTCTATTGCCAGCTAAGTTAGGTCACAAGTTTGAGTTGCAAAAGCAATCATTAATGTTTATATTAGGGTAGATTTTTACATCACAATCTTTAGGATATAACTCTTTCTCGGATCTTGCTAGCATATATAATGCTTTGTGTACTGAACTTTCATGTCAGCAAAGTGACTTTAAATCATCTTGTGTAATCCAGTGGCAAGCATGGATTTCATCATCGGGCTTAGAAAATGATCTGTTAGGTCTATGGGATTCAATAATTTAGATATATACTATTTTACCTGCCAAAGAGAGTAAAAAATAATCCTAACATATGAATGGTCATAAATATCTTCTATCCACCTATTTATACAAGTAGCGTATTGAGAGCAAGTCACTTACTATGATTAGAAAATCTATTTGTTACAAAAAAAATAGATTATTACTAAATAATAAAAATTACAAGTGTGCATTACTAAAAAAGAATATCTGCAATTGAAATATTATCAAATAAAGAAAATTACAGTTATATGTTACTAACAAATTAGAACACACAGAATATTCATATGATATTGTTCCTTATATGAACTTTAGAATAAGTACAAAAGTTACTTAAATGAAAGGAGAGTGAACAAATGCAATGTTACACCTTAAATTAAAACTATACATAAATGATTTTAATATTATTCTTCTCGATCAAAACTTCTTTTCGAAAGAGAATCTATCAAATTTGATCAATAATGAACGAGAAATCGTAATATAATCGAATTTGATTAGGAATGTGCAAAATAAAATGAATCAAATTCTTATTAGCTACAAAAAAATAATAATATAAAAACTCTTTTGTCTTATTTATTCTTATGAAAAATTTATATAACATGTACTTCGATTTAAAAAGGAACGTTTTTAAAAAATAATTCTTTTTTTATAATACTCTAATTTCAACACTCTAATTAATATGTTTAAAGCCACAAGATTTTTTTTTTTGATAAGATAAGTGGCATTAATAACAGCATCAAGAAGATGCAAAATTTACAAGATATGGCATTTGAGCTTACAAAAAAATCTCTGGCTAACTATACAAACTATCTAAGCCAGAGCTAATGAGTTAGTAAAATCCTGAAGTTGTTCTGCATTAACAGCATGATACAAGTTGGTCCAACTAAACAAATTTTCAGTGCACCTAGTCTTCAAAATGCCTAAAGCAGTTGACTCTCCATCAAAACATCTCTTGTTCCTCTCTAACCAAATACACCAAAAAATACAAGCAGGTATCATAATCCAGATCTTCTTGTTTAAAGCCACAAGATTAATAAAACATTTTAGTATATTTGACACAACTTTAATTTATAATATTTTTTTTCTTTGATCAATTTAGAATCATAAAATTGAATTTTTCTTTTAAATTTCGTGTCAAGTTAAACTATGTTATTTTATTTGAAACGGAGAGAGTATCTTCTTTTGATAATTAATTATTAATCACTATATTTATACCAAATCTATCCATATTTTTTTATAATTATATATATTAGCAAAAATATTGGGGATTAAAAAAAGGCGGAATGACCTGGGAGACCTCTGTACTTGGCTCTTTTTGTCAGTTGGACCCTCCTACTCATCACTTTGCCAATCAAACCCTTAAACTCATCAAAACACAATATTTTAAAACCCCTCTGACCATTGACCGAGCTTATGTGGCATTAATATTGGTGAGTTGGAAATATGCGTGATTACACGCGCTTAAAAGCGAGTTAAACAATATTTACTTTAAAAACCAATTTAACAAATTAAAAAAAAAAATCATCTTCTTCAACCCTCCTTCACCCACACCTACCCTTTCTTCTTCTCCACCAGCCCTCTCTCCTCTACCCTCACCACAGCCCTCACCTTTTTCTTTTCTCCAGCCCATTCTTCTTTCTCCACCTCCACATTCACTCTTCTCCGCCTCTTTCTTTTCTTTTTTTTATATACAAATCAGTAGCTTCAACTTCTTCTAAAATTTTCGTTTTTTAGGTTTGAAAAATATTAGTATCATTCTTTTATTAGATGGTTTCAACGAGGAGATGCAGATAATGTGAAGGATGATTGTGACTATTGAAAATTTTAAAACTCCATTGATAAGTTTGAAAAAGCTTAAAAAATAATAAATGGGTCTTGTGAATTTGTAAAATTACTTAATTTTTTTTATTGGGGTTCATTGAGTTTGTGTTGGTGAACTTGTAGTTGAATTTACAAGTTAAATCAAGAAGAATTTGATCTGATGGGTATGAATCTAGTGCTCAATTTGTGACCAAATATGAAGAAGATGACTATTTGAAAAGTTAAAGAAATTAAAAAATTGATTTATTTGATTTTTTAAATATTTTTAGCACTTAATTTCGCATGTGGCACTAAAAATGATGTGGAATTTCACGTGTAATCGCGTCCATCACACGCACTCTGTCCGGAGGAAAAAAGGGTTTAAAATGTTGTTTTCTGATCGGTTTAAGGGTCTAGTTGGCAAAGTGATGAGTATGAGGGTTCAACTGACAAAATGAGCCAAGTACAAGGGTCTTTCAGGTCATTCTGCCATTAAAAAAACCCCTCTCTCAAGTCCACTTACATGCTTCTCTTTTCTCGACGCTTTCTTCTTTCATGGACTCATCCTTCGCCCACAAACGACACTTGGACACCACCACCGCATTTGATACTTCCACTCCGACCACCAAGCGCCGCCACCAACTGCTGCCGTCCTCGGCAACTCCGCCGTCCAATTCCTTTCGTACACCACCACCACCGCCGCCATTTCTGAAGCTCTCTCCCGGTGAAGCATTCTTTCGAATCCTCTGTCCGGCGGATAAAACCGGCGGTGTAATCGGAAAAGGTGGAGCCATAATCCGACAGCTCAGAGAGGAGACTGGTGCTAAGATTCGCATTGATGATTCACTAGCCGGTTGCGATGAGCGTGTTATCGTTGTTATTGCCGACTCAACGAAGAAAGATCAAACCAGCTCGGATGCTGGTGGTTTCAATGGTGAAGAATTATCTCATTCGGCTGTCAATGATGAGTCATCATCCCAGGCTCAGCGGGCGTTGATTAGAGTACTTGAGAGGATTTTGAAAGTGGATGAGGAGGGGAATGCAGTTCAATCGGAAGGAGAAGGGAGGAAGGATGAATTTAGCGATGTGAGGAGTCCACAGGGAGTGGTGGTTTGTAGGCTTTTAGCACCGAGTAATCAGGTTGGAAGCGTGCTGGGAAAAGGGGGAAAGATTATTGAGAAGATAAGACAGGAGACTGGAGCTCAAGTTAGGGTTTTGCCTAAAGATCATATGCCTGCTTGTGCATTACCGGGTGACGAGTTAATTCAGGCAATGCACTTTCTTCCTAATTTCCAGTTATCTTGAATTCAATTATTTATTTGTTCACTTGCAGATTTCATGTTCTGAACACTTCTCTATGTACTGAAGTCGAGTTTTATGCTTGATTGGTAATTTAGTCGTGCTCATAACTTCCATGTACCTAAAGGAATACCAGAAGAAAGAGAGAATTCTCCCAATGTGTAATTAACTAAATACTCAAAAAAGCGGAATAAATGAAGTTCCTTTCTGATAGATTCTCTGTTGTCTTGTGTGCTCACCTGTCCAAAATAGTTTCACAGAGCATCCAAAATGGAGATTGGAGGAAGAAGTGGAATATAGATTAATATACTTGAGTTTGTAGAAATATGTTGAAATAATAATTGGAAAACAAAAGAAGGAGCCAGTAAAGATGTTACATCTAATTGAAAATATCACATAGCAGTATGTTTTCTCTCCAATTCACTATACAAAGATTGTAATTTCTGCCTATTAAGGAAGTAAGTTATTTAGAACTGTCCAGAGTGGCCCCCAAGGCCTAGCTCAAGTGGCAAAAGGTGGAGGATTTGTGACTTAGGTCGCAGGTTCAAGCCCCACACCATGCAAAGCGAAGCCCGGTATTTAAGTGGAGAAGGGTAGAGGGGCGGGCCCATTATCTACCGAGTTTAGAAGGCTGTGATTGGTCCAAAGGGCGGGTCATAGATGGATTTCTCGGTTATCAAAAAAAAAAAAAAGAACTGTCCAGAGTGGAAGCAGATCAAGAAAAGTTGAGCGAAGGGAGTATGTTTTTGGAAGTACGGAACTTGATTGAGTTGGAGGGAATGCACTGACTGATTTTATTAACCTTCATAACCAAAGTGCACTTGACAACATCCAAAGGGGACCCTTGGACTCTTACTCGGAGCGCAAGGAGGTGCATGCACGAGACAGAGGACCCACCTTACTTGCAAAGTACATATAGATAGAATAACAGAGATTTTACTATCATTTGATCCTTCCACCTCTAAGTTTGGCTCTCGTCACCTCAAAAGTTGATAAGAACAGTAGAATAATATCACCAACTCCTCAATTTCCTAATCCTTCTATTCATTCTACAAGGCAGAGGTTAAAAGTATTGTTCTGACACCAAAGGTTAGACATTACAAAGCAATAACACAATGGAAATAAAAGATCAACATACCTCCAGCCATTGTCACGGTGTAGTCGACAGCGGCGACGTTTATCAGCCATGTTTCGGTGAGTCTTTTCTACTCTCAAGACCTTCTAAGCACTGAAAACCTCACTCTTAGATGGTATGGAGTTTGAAGAAGTAATGTGCTTAGGGACCCTTGAACCAAATGTCATATATATAATTGTGCTTCCATCAAGAACGGTTTTCAGACGTTGCTGTGATGGACAACAGTTTCTAAGAGGTTATGGGAAGTTTTACAACATGGAGAAGTTACCAACCTTTAGAATAGTGGGATAGGCCCATGTCATACAGGCCATTTCAGCAAATTGCTAATATTCGCTAACATTCTCCCACTTGGTTCGTGTATACTCTAATCCCATGAATGAAACATTATACACGATCATAGTGATATTTCCTCTAAAGATAAGTAGTATCGTCCATGTATCACTATGCATTATGCATCTAAGCCTTAGCCCATATTACTTGATGAATAAACTCAATGTTTATTCTAGGTCCATAATTAAGCGACATTTCTCAAAATAAAGTGAATGTGCACACAATTACAAATACTAGAAATATCATATAAATAGAGTTTCAACAATATTTGTTGTTACAATGAAATTTGACATAGTGGAATTAAGTCCCATTGTGACTACATGATCCTTAAATTTCTTCAATGGCATGCTTTTAGTTATAGGATCAGTTAACATCAGTTCAATGACCACTTTCTTATCTTTAACATGTTCTCTTATGGCTAAAAACTTTTTTTTTTTTTTTTTTTGAAACTGGTAAATGTGTATTCCTCAGCATTAAGGACATGCTGGACACCATCAAAAAGTGTTAGATAAAAAAAACAGCAACTAGAAAACAAGATACTTACAGAGATCTTAATAAATCTACAAACTGATCTATATCCTCTAAACCTACTTCTTTACACCAAAAGTAGAAAGATATTATACAATTCCATTTAACTTTCTGGATGGAATTGGATCTATCTTCATAACACCTCCCATTTCTCTCTCTCCAAACTGTCCACCAGATGCATTGTGGGATGATCCTCCACCACTTCTTTTGACTTTTGCTGCCTCCTCTTTTCATCCAGCAACTAAGCAAATCTGCAGTATACTCCGGCATAGTTGGCTAAAAACTTGATGTCAATATGCTTGCTTTTGACTTCCACTTCAGTTATTCTTAGCCATAAAGACAACAACTGAATTGTCACACTTCAACTTTAATGGCATAGAGATAGAGTCGACAATTCTTAGCACAAATATGAAACTCTACAACCATACATCATGTGAGGTAGCCTCAAAATAACAAACAAACTCAACCTCCATAGTGGAAATAGTAATCAAAGTTTGCTTGGGCACTCCTCTAAGATATAGCTTCAACAGCTAATGTAAAAATGTATCTTGAAGTTTATTTCTGTGAATCAACACAGCCAGCAGCGTCAGAATCAGAGTAGCCAATGACTTCCAAGTCATCTGGTCGTTTGTACATAAGCATGTAGTCTTTTGTCCCTTGAAGATATCTTAAGACTTTCTTTGCAGCTCTTTGGTGGTCAAGACTTGTATTAGTCCGATATCTTCCTAATATTCCAACAACAAATGCTATGTCAGGTCTTGTGTACAAACCTGAGCATACATCCAGTTTCCAACAATAAAAGCATATGGAATGTCCTTCATTTGTTCCCTCTCAAGATTGTTCGTCGGGCACTGATTCAAATTGAACTTGTCACCCTTTACAATAGGAGCTACACTTGGTGAACAATCTTTTATTCAAAACCTCTCTAAAATATTATTGAAATAGGCATATTGAGATAGACCTAAGGTACCTTGACTCCGGCATAGTTGGCTAAAAACTTGATGTCAATATGCTTGCTTTTGACTTCCACTTCAGTTATTCTTAGCCATAAAGACAACAACTGAATTGTCACACTTCAACTTTAATGGCATAGAGATAGAGTCGACAATTCTTAGCACAAATATGAAACTCTACAACCATACATCATGTGAGGTAGCCTCAAAATAACAAACAAACTCAACCTCCATAGTGGAAATAGTAATCAAAGTTTGCTTGGGCACTCCTCTAAGATATAGCTTCAACAGCTAATGTAAAAATGTATCTTGAAGTTTATTTCTGTGAATCAACACAGCCAGCAGCGTCAGAATCAGAGTAGCCAATGACTTCCAAGTCATCTGGTCGTTTGTACATAAGCATGTAGTCTTTTGTCCCTTGAAGATATCTTAAGACTTTCTTTGCAGCTCTTTGGTGGTCAAGACTTGTATTAGTCCGATATCTTCCTAATATTCCAACAACAAATGCTATGTCAGGTCTTGTGTACAAACCTGAGCATACATCCAGTTTCCAACAATAAAAGCATATGGAATGTCCTTCATTTGTTCCCTCTCAAGATTGTTCGTCGGGCACTGATTCAAATTGAACTTGTCACCCTTTACAATAGGAGCTACACTTGGTGAACAATCTTTTATTCAAAACCTCTCTAAAATATTATTGAAATAGGCATATTGAGATAGACCTAAGGTACCTTGATGTCTATCTCGATGATCTTAATGTCAATGACATAAGATGCACCACCCATGTCTTTCATATCAAAATTTTTAGAGGGAAACTATTTCACTTTATGTATCATTCCCTAATCATTAGATGCAAGTAAAATATCATTCACATATAGAACTAAGAAACATATTTTACTCCCACTGACCTTCTGGCATATACATTGATCCATAATGTTCTCAACAAAGTCGAATGAAGAGATAACATTGTGAAATTTTAAATACCATTGGCGTGAGGCTTGTTTTAGTCAATAGATGGATTTCTTTGCTCACCATTTAAATACAACAAGTGCTCAACATTACTAGAGGAGAATCCGTCAATTTGTTCCATATGAACCTCTTTCTCTAGATTACCATTGAGAAATGCGATTTTACATCATTTGTTGCAATTCTGAATCAAAATGGGCTACTAAAACCAATATAATATGCAAGGAATCCATTTTAGACATAGGAGAAAAGGTCTCTGTGTAATCAATTCTTTCCTTTTGAGCGAATCCTTTAGCAACAAGTTTGAGATGCTTTCTTAACTTCAACATGTTTTCTTGTGGCTAAAAACTTGATGTCGATATGCTTACTTCGACTTCCACTTTTGTTATCTCAGCCATAAAGACAGCAGATGAATTGTCACAATTTAACTTTGATGGCTTGGAGATGAGATTCGATGCCTAGATATGGATACATCATGTGAGGTAGCCTCAAAATAAGAAACAAACTCAACCTCCATAGTGGAAGTAGTAATCAAAGTTTGTTTAACACTCCTCCAAGATATAACTTGGACATGCATAACATTATGAGTGGAATCATTTTGTAAATTAAGAGAGAAAAGACCATCAAACAATGTAACATATCCAATAAGTTTAGATTTATAAAATAGATTGGAATTGTCTTTTCAAAAGAAGGAATATCCTAAAGGTACAAGTCTTGATACTAAAATTAAACTCTTAGAAAGTTAGGAACATAAAAGGCTTTTTCTAACTCTAAAATGAAACCACTACTAAGAACTAAATTACATGTCCCAATACCTTCCACATGCAACTGCATCATGTTTCCTGAATAGATGCTTTAGCTCCCACTGACTTGCGCAGGTTTCTTAAATCCTACAAGGAATTCGTAATGAATTGTAGAAGCAATATCAATTCACGACGTGTTATGATTAACACCAATCATATTAGCTTCATAGCAAACAAGAGAGATTGAAGTACATTTCATCACAAGCCATTGTTGATACTTGACAAAATTCGGCTTTATGTGCCCTTTCTTTCTACATAAGCGACCTTGGGATTCTTTCTTGATGCAAGTTTCAAGTGGTGCCTTTCCTTTCCATTTCTTATTGGCTTGATAGGTCTTCTTTTCTTGAGTAGTCATGAATGCACTTTCTCCTGCTACCTCGACTTCCTCTTGAGCACACTTGGCAATAAGTTCATTAATAGACCATATATCCTTATGTGTAAGAGATCTTACCGTGCATGCAGAGTATTCAATGTATATTGCACACGAAAAGTTTCAGACATTTCGACCTCAAAAGTCTTTAGTTGAGCCTCTTAGTCTCGCATCTTTATGATGTGCTCACGCATACCTCTCACACTGATGAGCATTTCATAATTAAGGTGCTGGCAAATGCCTTATTTGAAGTTTCAAACTGTTCATCAATAGCCTTTAGTAATACCTTGACATTGTTATACTAACAGAACCACGAATACCAACAAAGATTTTGGTCTTAATGAACATAACACTTAAACGGTTGGAGTACTCCCATTGTTCACGAAGTCCAATCTCATCTTGAGTGTTGATTTCATTAATAGATGGTTCTTCTTTCCTTATAGCATAATCAATATCCATGCACCTTAAGTGAAGGAAAATTCTCTCCTTCTCGATCTCATAGTTCTCACCATTCAGTTCAGGAATATTTGTGATAAATTTGCAAGTTGCATAACTGCAAAAATATACGTACATACTTAACACAAATTTGAGGCAAATAATAGAAAATTGAATCTACACACATAAAATTGCTTGTGGGCTAAATTTTAATTCAACCTTACGATAAAATTATCAATTTACTAGCTTGATATTATTATCTTTATGATAAAAATATTAAACTCTCATTCATGATTCATGTGTGTAATTATGAGAAGTATTTAATATTTTATCCTAATTTTATATTCGACCCAAATAACCTGTCAGGGTGGCCCAGTGGTTTGGTCTTGGGACTTCCATGTTGGAGGTCTCAAGTTCGAAATCCCTTGCCAACGGAAGCAAAGGGTTTGCCTTCTGGGTCGAGCTCGTTGCACCGGGCTTGCCTAGTGCGGGTTACCTCTCCTGTGTGGTTTGCGAGCTATTGCATAGGAGCAAGAGTTATACCCCGTGCGTACCCAAATGGTAGTGACTGCAGGTTTCCCTTATCATAAAAATATATATGCCACCCAATAATAAAGGTTTTTGAGTTATTATATCGTGCATAATTTATCACAATTCTAATGTCTAAAGTTTCTTTATGTGATCCTTAACTTTAAAATTTTATTCAATTAAAGATGTTGTGGCGAATCTTCAATCAAATAAAATTATAGTTCACTCAGACATGGATCCTTATTTAATATGTATAGTTTCCTTATTTGATCCAATATTATTTAACCAAGATAATTGTGGCTAATCTCAATCAAACTTATAAGAACCACTAGACATTAAATCAAAATCTTATACAAGATTTATTGCTGAACATTATGCAATGAACTTAAATTTCACGTGCTTAAATATGAATATGGAAAGAGACACATATTACATGCAGTAGACATAATAATTTATTAAGTACATAATAGTGAATCAACTAGAACCACCTTGCAAGGCTAAATACTCCTGGGTGGCTGATAGCGAAGTAGTACCGTGAGGGTGAAGTAGTCAACTGAGTTCCGAACGAATTAGCTCCTTGGTTTAAAACCTGATGAATTGCATCTGATCAAAACCCCTTGCCAACGAAAGCAAGGGGTTTGCCTTCTAGGTCAAGCTCGTCGCACCGGGCCTGCCTAGTGCGGGTTACCTCTCATGTGTGGTTTGCTAGCTATTGCATAGGAGCAGGGGTTTTACCTTGTGAGCACCAAAGCGTGGCGGCTGCGGGTTTCCTTGTCATAAAAAAAAAAGTTTGCTCAATTTCAAGAAAGGCAACTCCAACAGATAAATCATTTATCTTTATTAATCCCAAACAAAATTAGGTAACCACATAAATATAATAAAACAAAATTAGAAACCTAACTAGTTGCGTGACCCACTGACACACTGAAACCAAAACGGCAGTCTCTTTGCCTTTTATTATTACTTTATTAGTTTACGTTACATAAATAAAAGACAAAAAGTTATAACTGACTGTGGGTGCATTACACGAATAAAGGCAAAACTTCAAGACTTCAACCACAGTGCAACACTTAAAACACACTATATAGGTTGTCTTCTTCCTCTTGACGGGTCATTCGACCCGTTTGAAAACTCAGTTCGTGTTCACCTGTTAAAGACACCAAAAACAACATATAAAATTGCAGATTGCTAGAAAATCGATTTCCATAAGATCTCTACCATTAGAATACTTCAAAAGTTTCAAAACAAGATCTAAAATTAAGACCATTTTGAGTGGTTTTTAGATATTCCAAAAATCAAACAAGGCAGAGGTTAAAAGTATTGCTCTGATACCAAATGTTATACATCGCAGAGCAATAGTGTATCGGAAATAAATGATCAACATACCTCCATCCATTGTCACGGAGTAGTCGCAGTCGGCGGCGTTTTTCAGCCGTGTTCCGGTGAGTCTTTTCTACTCCAAAGACCTTTTAAGCACTCAGAACCTCACTCTTAGATGGTATGGAGTTCAAAGAAGTAATTTGTTAAGACCTTTCGCTGAGAGCCAGTCCCACTAGTGCTAGTGCTAGTATCAATAGGAAGATCTCACTTCTGTTTACTCAAGACGCCTCTTTCTCATCGAAGGGACCCTTGACCCAAATGTCAGTTGTTGTGATGGACAGCAGTTTCTAAGGGTTTATGGGAAGTTTTACAACATGGGGAAATTACCAACCTTTAGAATAGTGGGATAGGTCCATGCTTCTCTATTCCTTCTACATCTTTATTTTTTCTAATTGCACCACCAGAGCAGGCTGATTTAGTAGATGACAAACAGATGCGTTAGTCGATCCTTTTAAACAACTACCAGAGACCAAGTGTGCTCCCAATAATCCAATACCTCTACCTAATACTGAGTAATTCTGCTACAAGTATATGTGTGTATATCTGTGAGGATTATATTGAATTATGTCATTATAACAGAGGCACATGTCGGGTTGCTTTCTTAGCTTTATATGAGATTGATTTTTGTTCATTTCATTGATTATCTCTGTTTTGCTTGTATGATTACGTTACTCTGTATATGGTTTTGACTGTTGAGGGGATATCTTTGTGTGCAGATAACTGGAAGCTTTTCAACTGTGAGAAAAGCTCTGTTGTCTGTTTCAAGCTGCCTTCAGGATAACTCTAGGGTAGATTTAGTAAATCCCTCTACCCCCAAATTTTCAGGGATGTCACAAAATGGAACTGGTTATCACACGCCCGAGCAGTTCTCGAGGAGTTCTGGTGTTGAGAGTGCTGGAATCAACCACAGGATGGTCTTGGAGGAAGAGGTCATGTTTAAGGTGTTATGTCCGGTTGACAAGGTTGGAAATTTGATAGGAAAAGGTGGCTCAATTATTAGGGTGATGCAGACTGAAACTGGTGCATCTGTCAAGGTTGCAGATTCAGCATCTGATTTAGATGAAAGAATGGTTGTGATATCTGCAAGAGAGGTGCGTAGGCTGACCATTAACTAAGCAACTGTTTCTGCCTTTTCTCACAGACCCACTTGCATTTCCTATGTTAAAGTGATTTGCTCACTTCTTTTTTGTGTCACTTCGCTGTCATATTTTCTGCTGCATAGAGTCAATTTGTAGAGTTTTTAACTTATTCAGTTGATAATGGTGTCAGAAGGAACTGGTGTTGATCTTTTAGCCTCGCTACTCTATCCTTGCAAATCTTTATTGAGATCAGCTTCTTTGTTATTCCTGCAGAACCTGGAGCAAAGACATTCCCCTGCTCAGGAAGCTCTTATGCGTGTCCAGGGCAGAATTGCTGAGATTGGATTTGAACCAGGAGCTGCAGTTGTATCAAGGCTTCTGGTACATGCACGTCACATGAGTTGTCTCTTTGGTAATGGAGGTATCCTAATTGCTGAATTGCGACGAGTCACTGGTGCTAGCATTCGTATTTTTCCCAGAGAACAATCTCCAAAATACGGCTCCCACACAGAAGAAGTTTTACAGGTAGATACAGATTTTCCTTGAAGTTTATTCTAAAATATATGTAAGACTTCACGTCTCAGCTAGGTCGTCTTTGAGTGTTTGTCTGGAAATTTTCCATTTTTTCAAGATGCGTTATATAGCTTAGTTATATATATGGTACCTCAGCTATATAACTCATTGCCTGGAATTTTCTCTTTGGGTTGTTTGGGGGTGGGGGCGGGGGAGTTGTTACATTGAGGTTAGTGTTCTGATAGAGAAATCATAGTGTTTTGTTGATGATCATTGGAGATACATATTTTCTGTTTCTGTATTTGTTAGATTTCCTGACTACACTTTATATGCTGTTTTGTATTTGTTAGATTTCTAGTAGATAAATATCTATCTCAAATAAAGTGATTGCATTTCTACCTCTATATAACTTGCAATTCTTGGGGGCAGGGGTGGGGAGGGAGTAGCATTTATGATGCAAGTTAGTATTTAGATAGACTAGTCAAAGTGTTTCATTGATGATCATCAAAGAGACGTGTTTTCCATGTCTCTGTTTTGTATTTACTACTACATGAACTTGTATCTCATATAAATTGAGTTGCATTCTGTCTCACTTGGTGGAACTTACCTTCACAAGCGCTATGTGAAAAAGATAAATGAGGAATGCAACCTTGTTATCTTCCTTTCATGTGTGTTTTTTACTGAGGGAATTTTGCCAATTGGCTCCTGTTGTTTGAATTCTCTACAGGTCATTGGGAGCATGCAGTCTGTCCAGGATGCTTTGTTCCAAATTACTTGTAGGCTTCGTGATGCAATGTTTCCTGTGAAACCACATGTTTCAACTATTGCCCCTCCGCATTTCCCCCCTTACTCTGAAATTCCATCCCCATCATTCAGGCCAAGGCATGATCCTGCTTCTCCTAGTTACCACTCACCTGTTGGCTACCCTCACGGTATGAAACATACTTAGTAATCCACCCAAACGGTATGAACTGTTGCCTGCAATTTTACATGATTTAGACTGTAATGTTTTATTCAGATCGTGCTCCCCATTTCTATGGCTATGAGAGACAAGGGCATGCTCCGTATTTTGATAGACCTCCTTCACCTGGAAGATGGGGTCCTCAGGTTTGTTGGGGCTCTTTCCAGTAAACATAAATTATTGATACGTTTTTATGACAGGGTTGCATTTCTGACTATTTGCTTTCCTACTTTGCTGTTTTATCCAGGCAGTCAATTCTAGAAATACAGCTGGAGTGGCTGATTGTAGCAGTGCCAGGTAACTTGTTTTCCTCTGCCTGGATCTAATGTATTAGGTTGCTTAGGAACACTACAAATAACTTGAAGCCATCCATTGAATCTCCCAGGGGAGTGCTGGGTTGGGTGTACTAAAGGGATACTGGTTTCCCTGTTGGTGCAGGACTCACCAGTTTCTGATTTACTTGGGTAAACTTATTTCTTTTTGGGGCAACTAGTGTGATCTTCCTTGTGCAGCTTTAAGTGAGAGTAGTGGGCAATTAGTTGGTCGCGACTTAATTAGGTTCATCGCAGTCTACAACCATGAAGCTAATGATGCATAAATGATTTTCAGATGCTAATATGAATTTAAAAGCTATCCAGAAGCATGAACTCAATTCACTGTTTTCCATTTCTGTTGGGAAAGTTATATATCTTGGTATGCACAACCTAGGCAAACCATGTAAAAGAACTTGTATCCGTGTGGAAGCAAGTTAAGAGGTGGTCATAAAGAGTCAGCATAGAGGATATGCTATTGCAGTCGTCAAATTCTGTTAAACTGGGTTTTGGCAGCTGGACCTTTATAAAAATTGGGCAAACGTTAGTATGTAGCTCTGCTGTTTGAGCTGGATGAGGGTAGGTCTGTTAAGTTCTTCACTTTCCTGTAATTTGCATTTAAGTTGTTAAGTTCTTATAAACAGGGTTTCTAGATAGATACATATATTACATTATGAGATATCCTTTATTGAAAAGTAAAACAATGCTACCTAGGATGGGGATGTTGTATTTAGCGGGAGCATCTCTTGTAAGAATAATATCCACCTAAAACTTCAAAGGCAAGTCAGTAAATGTTTGCAGTGCTTACAGGTTAACTGTTTTAAGAGTTGAGTTGTAAAGTTTGTGTTGGAGATAGTTTAGGTCCTTAATTAAAACTTGACAATAGTATAAGAAGTCTGTTGGAGATACTTGAGGTGCTAGATTCGTTGCTAGTGGGATTAAAGAGAAAGGGGTGTAGAATCTGAACAATTGACTTGAAAGTTCTTGGACCTACATTCCTCCTATTTTTTCTTAATTGATTCGTATTCTTGTTTAATTTGTCCTTAATCGTTTCCCTTGCATATCTTGCCATCACTTTGTGTATCCACTATGTTAAACTATCTGTTGCAGTGAGGCAGCACCTAATTTACCAGGGACCACTGTTGAAGTTGTAATTCCTGAAATGTATATAAAATATGTTTATGGAGAGGATTCTAGCAACCTTCATCAAATAAGCAGGGTAGGTCAGTTTGCTCTAGGAAACTCTGTTTTTCTTATAGGTAAGGTAAGTTAACATTTGTGTTTGGTATTCAGATTTCAGGTGCTAAGGTAGTAATTCATGATCCTGTAGCTGGTTCTGCATACGGCTCTGCTATTTTGTCAGGGACGAAAGATCAAGTGGAATACGCTCAGACCCTTATTCATGCCTTCATCTATGCTGAGAAGGGGGACACATAGAGCTTGTTTGTTACCATGATCCTAGAGGTAGCGTATGCGGTGGTCTGTTTTTCTCTTGCAATTCAGTTGACATGTATTTGTGATGGTAAAATAATTGTTGGAACATGTAGGAAGAACATAGTGTAAACATTAACAAAGTGGAAAGACGGAGAATGCAGCAGCTATTTGGGAAGGGAAAAAGTCAGCTATGCCTGTTTTTTTCATCATATTTTTGATGTTAGGAGTATTTTGCAGGCAAAAATGATGTAGTATATGTAAATGTTAAAAGCAACGTGCACATGAATTTGTCAGTTCATTTGATTCTTATAGGAACCACAATCATGTGGTTCTGTAAGTTATACAATGCAGGTGTATCTTTCTATTATTAGTTTCAAATCCTGATATTTTCCTTTGACTAGATATATATAGGGAGTAAAATGTGTTGATAGTATTTTCAGATTATTATTTTTAGTTTTATGTCCTTATAAGAAATATGAAAAGATCATTTTCTTCTGTTCATTTTGTAAGTGGGCAAGGGATCGTAAATATTGTTTGGCGAGTGCGGATAAGTACTATGGAGAGTGAAGCCTAGTTTTTTTTTAATCAAATACTCCTAGTTTCTAATGTTAAAAGATGTCACTCTTTTAGAAAAGACTAAAAAGAAAAGAGTCATACATACAATAAAACAATTGGGAGTGGTATATGTGTAATAGAGGAAGTAAAGACTAGAAGATTGATTAAGGTGTTTATTTAGTAGATGCAATATTACATCAAATCTTAAAATTTGATTATTATTATTATTTTGAATACGTGAAAAGTTATGTAGAATTATAATGAAATTAAATATTTTAAAATTAAAAATCGTCATATAGATTGTTACAACTTACAAGTAGTGAATTTTTTCCTTTGGTATTTTCATTTTCCTTAATTTCTCTTCCCCACATGGAGTAGGAGCATATGATTCGTCGTACGAAAGCATTAATCATAAAAATAGACACGTACAAAGAGTTCACTCAAGTAACAAGTCTTTTCACTATTTATTTCGAGATGGTGACACATGCACGGGAAGTCAAAAATTGATTTTTTTAATAAAAATAATAATATATTCAGTGTAATACTATAAGTGAGGTGATTTATTTCCCTCTATCTAGTAAATCCGGCATTTCTTTAGTAATAACAATTGGTTTTTAACAAGAGAGGTTTATATTTATTCCTCAATTTTTGACAAAGTAAACAATTACCCTAAGTTAGAGCTCCATTAGAGGTCAAAAATGGCAAAAATGAGACTTTTTTCCTAATAATTTGGCCATTTTGCGTTCCTTAAAGTTACTAAATTTCGAATATCACCAAATAAAATTGTACATTTTCAGTTTAAATTCCTCGTTGCTTCCGCCTGGCCCAACTAAAACATATTCCCCTCCGACTCAAAATAAGTGTTATCTTAATAAAAATTACGTTTATATAGAAATCAATTAGCTTACTTAACTATTTTTATTTAATAAATACCACTTGAAAACTGAACACTATCAAAAAAGATAAAGTATAAAGGTATACAATAAAACCTCACTAAATTAATACAGGTGAGATCATGAAATATTATTATTTCGTAGATGTAATATTTAATCGATAAATTAATATTTATTGACTTAAGGAGTGTTTTGAGATTCAATGAAGATTAATTTTGTTTATATCAAAATTATTGTATCTTACTAATTTATGTATCATATTTATTGAATTTACATAAAAAAAATATTTTGTACCATCTTACTAAATTATGTATCGTATTTATTGAATTTATAGATAAGAAAAATAATTCATTATACATAATGTACAATATATGTGTATGATTTCTTGTAATATATTTTTTTGGTTAAATGATTCTTTATAAAATAAATTTCATTGTCTTATATTTTTACTAAAAACATTCAATGTATGATGGTAACAAAATAAATTATATAAGCAACAAAGGAAATTTCTTGAAATCATACTCAAAAATGTCTTTTCATTTAAAATTTGTCATAAATCAACAATGACACTTATTTTGAAATATTTTTTTTTCTTATTAAAGTAACATTTATTTTGAAATTGAAGGAGTATTTTGAAATTTTCCTTAACAGATTTATTATGGCAAAAAGGATTTGCTCATAAAAAGGAGGAACAAACGGCAAAAGAAGAAAACATTACCAAGAATAACCCTTTAAAAGTGAGCCAAACAAGGAGATTTCTTGGCTTACAAATAATGAACGGTTTGGGAGGAAAAAATAAAATTGAAGTATTGAAAACATCCTAAAGTTGAGGTAAATTATTAGTTTCGTTCTTTAACTATTGATAGTCTTAAAAATACCCCTCTGCTTGACTAACTAAATTTAGATACGCCCCCAATATACTTCCGATTTGCCACATGACATAGCAAGTGGTCTCAAACTCTTGTAGGAGCATGTGACTCATAATAAAAAGCCGAGAGAAGTGTTGAAAACATTCCTAAACTTGACCAGAGTTTAGGATTGTATTTCAATCGGGGATGCATTTAAGTTCGATTAGTCAAGTAAATGGGTGTTTTTAAGGTTGTAAATAGTTCAGAATGAAACTAAAAATTCACGTCAAGTTAAGGGGTGTTATCAATATTATTCTAAAATAAAAAACCAAAAACACAAGCAAAAGGCAATTACAAGTAACTATTAACAATAAAAAAAAACAAGTGTACATTGATATTTAAGCACATTCTCCTTAAAGTGATCTACCTTTTGTTTTCTTGTTTTGGCAGTGAAGTTTGGTTATCATTTGTTGAGTTTGGTAAACAAAACAACATAATATAAATTACTCACTTTGACACAAGATTTCTCAAGAAAAAAAAAAGATGGATGACATTGAGAAGATCAAAGTTGCAAGAGAACTTCTCAAGTGTAGTATAGAGAAATCAAGAAAATTAGGAGTTGAAATTAGTGAAAGATGTTGGAGATTAGAGAGTTTCGAACAAAGGCTTGATTTTTTATCATTTTCTCTTAGAGACTTATCATGTAAATGTACATTATATAAGATGAGTACTCATGATGTTGCTAGAGTCATTGGTCCTGCTTCTTCTGTTGTTATGATATTTGATGTTATATGTGGATTTGAAAAATCTCTTTCAACTGATGATGTTTCTGATGATGTGTTAGCTTATCTCACAACTGTTAAACTGATGGAAGAAGCACTCCGTTTACTCACCAATAATTGTAAACTAGTCGTGTCTTGGCTTGATACTAGTAGTTGTTGTGATTCATCTTGGTATGTTAGGAAAGTGAACAAGTGTTTGAGTATAGTTAGAGGATTGCAGGGTACTGAGGAACGTAATCGTGCTAAAGGTGGAGTGTTGATGATTGCGTTAGACAAGGTGGAGATTGAATTCGCGTCTATGTTAAGGGGCATAACACCATTGTCTGTGGCTTTGCCTGATGTTATTCGAAATGTGCAAGGTGTTGTTGAAAGATTGAGTGTGAATGGTCGGGTTGAGAAATGTATGTCTGTCTATGTTGAGGTTCGGGGTTTAAACGTGAGGAAAGCTTTAGAAGGGTTCGATTTGGATTACCTGGAGGAGATATCATTGACAGAGTTTGATAGTGTTTTGAGTGTAGAGCATTATATTGATCAATGGGACAAACACTTAGAATTTGTTGTGAAATATTTGTTAGACACAGAACACAGGCTTTGCATTGAGGTGTTCCGTAAAGCAGCATTTAAGGATAGATGTATGGAGTGCTTTGCAAGAATTGCAGTCCAATCTGGGATTCATTCTTTCATCAAATTTGGCAACACGATTACGAAAGGAAAGAAAGAAGCAATCAAACTGTTGAAGCTATTGAACATGTTTGGTTCTCTAAACAAACTACGATCCGATTTCAACAGGATTTTCAGTGGAGGTGCCTGTGGTGAAATCCAAACTCAGACAAGGGATCTGATCAAGAAAGTTGTGAATGGGACATGTGAAATATTTTGGGAACTTTCACTTCAGGTGGAACTGCAGAGGCCAACTAGTCCTCCGGTGGATGGTAGTGTTCCGAGGCTGGTTAACTTTGTCGTAGAGTATTGTAATCAGCTACTTGAGGATGAATATTGGTCCACACTTATCCAAGTTGTGGAGATACATCAAGGTTGGAACCACGAGAGCTTCGAAAAGGGGCTTCTTCTAAATGAAATGCAAAACATAGCAACAGCACTTGGGCTCAATTTAGAGACTTGGGCAAAGAGACACGAGGACGCCTCTCTTTCTTCTTTCTTCTTGATGAACAACCATTGGTACTTGTGCAAGTACACGAGGGGAACGAAACTAGGTGAGCTAATGGGAAATGAATGGGTTACAGGTCACGAGGAATACATGGAGTACTGCGAGACAATCTATTTGAAAGAGAGCTGGGAGAAACTCCCAGCCCTTTTAAACGAGGAAGGCCTAGTGTTGTTCCCAGGAGGGAGAGCCATTGATCGACAAGTAGTTAAAAAGAAACTCAAGGAATTCACTGAGGCCTTCGATGAAATTTACAAGAAACAATCCAATTGGGAATTGTGTGACAAGGGGCTAAGATGGAGGATACGCCAACTTGTATTGCACGTTGTCCTTCCTTCTTACAGTAGTTACCTGGAAAAATACGCGTCCTCCATAGAATTTGAGGTTACTAGTACTGCAGATCAACGCGTAAAATACACAGCAAAGACCTTGGGAAATATGATCACTTGTCTATTTGAACCAACAGTGGGAAAATATGGCAATAGCACCAAATGCACAGAATTGAGTGACAAGGTAAACAATAGCTTTGTTACTAATCAACTTTCCTCCACACCAGCAGCAGCATGAATAAGGAAGCTGTCAACAATTACTCGAAAGGTGATTAGTTCATCGATAACTCCTCTTACATAAAGTCGATTAGTTTTCCAACCTTTAATCCTGAACAACTAGCTAGGTTGTTAATTGTACATGGTTTATGCATACACCTATTATCTTTTTAGGAGTATTATACTTCTCTAGGCAAAATTCTAAACTGATGATAATTATATGTTGTGTTATGTAATGTATATAACATTATAAATCCTATAATACTATGTTTTAATGGCTCAATTACATGTTGTGTTCTATTCTTACTAAGGTATTTGGTCTTTTTAACACAGGAAATTAAGTTGGTATCCTCTGTACATTTGGTATGTTAGTTCCAACCACCTTGAAACCTGACCATAACAAGTTTCTTTTTTAATTTAAAAGGTAAAGTTTTAGACTAACAACCTATGTTGTTCATGTCCTCCAAAAATGTTCCCTTACTCGTGTTAAATCCTTAAAAAATGCAAGTAGTATTCAGGGGCGGAGCTAGAAGTCTGGATACGAGTTTTGGACGAACCTAGTAATTTTTACTTACACAAAGTATTTGTATTAAGAAATTCATTAAGTATATACTCATTGAATTTAATCCATATAGAAAACATTTGTTACCACGCGCGTGAGATTTTTAAAAATTGTTGTGAAAAGTATCAAAATGACACAACAAACGTCTACTATGGGATTTTTAAAATACTCAAAGTTTATTTGAGGTGCGTAAATGATTTGAATTGGACTCTTGAAAAGTTGTCAAAACAAATAGTAGATTATATGCGGAAAGAAGTTGAAATAAGATCAATTGTATATTGCAAATGAAAATTTGTTTATCCTAACAATTATTATCAACTTTTCGGGATATTCAGAGCATTCATCTAATCGACATAAAAGTTTGACTCAGATGTATTATCTATGAAAGAGTTACTATCATACCATATAGCTTTATATAGAGTTTAAATCGTACAACAATTTATGAAGCAAATCAGGAATATACTTGTCATAATTCCAACAATATTAAATGAAGATGATATAACTCTATCAAAGAATTGGAGGAGCAAATTAATCAAATAATTCATCAACTAATAATTTAACAAATCTTATCACATTGTACTACCTATTTTGAACCAAGATTCTATCCCATTATATTTTTCTAGTACATTTTTTAATGAAGTAGTTAACAATGTGTATTACTTGATACATGTATTATTTTTTCTTCATTTAAGATTTTATTCCATCAAACTTTTTTCTAGTAAAATTTTAACTCAATATTTACTAATAAACATTCAAGAGAAAGTGTTATAGCTATATTATATTGTGAATATTCATTACACAATTTTTTAGATAAGCTTGTCAAACTTATAATTAAACAGACAACTTGCAAGTAATTTATACACCATCTTCTATTCTTTTAAAAATAAGATGTCAATTCAATTTATTTGTACATCAAATAATTCTATTTTTTTCCTCTCAACATTTTTGACTATATTTCTTGTTGTCTTGATATTTTATCTTTATTTCATCACACAATGTTCAAAAAAAAAAAAAAAAAACTCAAGATTTGATTTCTTGTACTACCTATTTTGAACCAAGATTCTATCCCATTATATTTTTCTAGTACATTTTTTAATGAAGTAGTTAACAATGTGTATTACTTGATACATGTATTATTTTTTCTTCATTTAAGATTTTATTCCATCAAACTTTTTTCTAGTAAAATTTTAACTCAATATTTACTAATAAACATTCAAGAGAAAGTGTTATAGCTATATTATATTGTGAATATTCATTACACAATTTTTTAGATAAGCTTGTCAAACTTATAATTAAACAGACAACTTGCAAGTAATTTATACACCATCTTCTATTCTTTTAAAAATAAGATGTCAATTCAATTTATTTGTACATCAAATAATTCTATTTTTTTCCTCTCAACATTTTTGACTATATTTCTTGTTGTCTTGATATTTTATCTTTATTTCATCACACAATGTTCAAAAAAAAAAAAAAAAAACTCAAGATTCTTTTAAGAAAAAATGAAATCAATCACAAGGACCGAAATAAAAATTTAATGAATAAGAACTAGGGGTAAATAAAATAAAAAAATAAAAAATAACTTTCGCAATTATTCCTTCCATTTTTTCCTTAAGGGTGTTTTGGTAATCAAAATTGCGACCATTATACAAACAGAGCAGGAAGAGCGATCGAGACTCGAGAGCGGCGGAGAAAAATGGCATCGAACGCAGCAGCACCATTCTGGAGATCAGCAGGGATGACTTACATAACCTACTCAAATCTCTGTGCTAATCTTGTTAGGAATTGCCTTAAGGAACCTTACAAGGCTGAAGCCCTTTCCCGTGAGAAGGTCCATTACTCCATCTCCAAATGGGCTGATGGCAAACCTCAGAAACCCAGTAAGCATTTTCACCCTTTTTTTTCTTCATTAATGCTGCCCAATAGTATAGATCTTTGTGCTGAAGGGATTTTATTGGGATCTCTGTGTGTGTGAGGTTAGAGTTTTGAGATTTCTTCTTACATTTATATTCATTTGTATTTAATCGTCCTGTTGAGGTTGTAAACAGTGTTTTGTATCTATACTCCCTCGTTAGAATGAGTTATATAATGCAATTGCAGATCGGATAGTTAGGTCAATAATTTCTTAGGTTGTGTTAATGTTTACTATTACTCTTTTATGTGGAAGTTGGACTATGACAAGCAGCGATAACAATATACCCAGTGTAGTGGGGTCTAGAGAGGGTGGTGTGTACGCATCTTCGTTCCTACCTTGTGAGAGGATGGAGAGGTTGTTTTTGATAGACCTTTGTTCAAATAACGCATAGAAAAGATAGTACAGCAAGGAAATGTGTATTGAAGAACCATGTAGAAAATATTGGAGAAAACAACAGTAGCAACAATGATAAAATGATAACCGAAACAAAAGAAACAAGAAGTAATAATAAAATTGAAGAATAAGGCAGTATGGGAGGAATAATGATAATGCTGAGAAGGAAAAATAGACAACGATCAACTAACAAGAATTTCTTATATTCGCTTTTAGCTTTTGAATCGAACGTTCAGAGTCTTCTAGTTTCTGTGAAGGGTGATGATAGTATGTCATTGAGACACACTTTCATCTTGCCTTTATTTCCACAAGGATACAGATAGTCTCCTTTGTCGTAATAAGAATACAAATGGATACCTTTATCTTCATGCGGATATAGATCAATGATTTTTCCCAACTATCTGCAAGGTCATATATCATAGCTCTTGACCATCGGTGATATTTATACTTTAATCCGTCAGCTATTGTCTACAAGCAACACCATATTTCTGCCTTTCACTCTTCTCCACTTAAATACCAGGCCTTTTTATACAGAACTGTCCACCTTAATTTTCCTGTTTCCTCTTGTAAATATCCTCACTGACAAGCTTTGGTGTGAAGTGTGGGGTTAGATGTCATCACAACTACTCATAGATAGCCATATCCCAAAAGGTCATTGTGTCCATGTTTAGGGGTAATAGGGAACAAAGCTAGGTCATTATCTAATACATTTGTTCGGCAATAAACTCAAACATGAAGGAAACATGTTCAATGATTGACCTTTATTAGATTGTGAGTCTTTTACTTTCTTGACCACAATAAACATGCATTCACTGCATGACTAAGATTCAATTTTCCTTGACGACTTAGTGCATTCGTTTTCCTTCCCTCATAGTACAAGGTCGGTTTTTCGAACTTTCTGTTTAGACAATAGCAGCAGATAAAGTAAGCAGAAAATTAAATGATGATGCTACCTGCCACTACTAGTTGATGTTAATATGTAGGCTTAATACTCATATGGTTCTAATTGAAGTTTATACATGTTAAAACTGATAAATCAGTTGAATCTGTCAAGAATAGTTGAATTGTAGTTTATCCATTTTCCAAAAAAAGAACTGTGTTTACATGTTGTATGTAGCACTGATACTATATTGATTGTTAGATAATATTTTGGTAACAATGGTATCATGTCTAGCCTGCACGTACTTTTGGTGAATTCACATGGTACATATTACACTTCCCATATAGATATTAAGTACGCCTTGCCTGCTTAGGTTTAGGTTTAAGTAGATGGGTGTATCCACATAGGAGACCTTAGTTCCCAAGGTTGTTACTCCTGTTCTTTGACCACTAGGCCATCCTCTTAGGGTCCTGGGTTATTGACTAATATTTGCCTCTCAAGATTGAACTAGCGAGGATGATGGTGGATGAAAAGCTTGCATGAAGGGAAAGGGGATGTGATATGTGGCCAATAAAAAAAAAAAAGTGAAGGCCATATGCTTGTATCCTATTGTCATTCTTTTTTTGGATGAAGACAATTATTCATTTATAATATGAGGAGAACCCAGCATACAAGTTGTAAATCCCATTGTCATTATACTCCTTTACTTTTTGCTTGGTGAAGAATACCAGAGTATCAGGTTCTTGTTTCAACATGATTGCAGTGTGTTCTTTTTCCATTTTTGCAAGAGTCAAAGGGTGGAGGATATAGAGTATAGGGTTCCGGTTGGCTGGTCCGTTTATGTGTTCATTGCATACTTTTTATCTTATTTTCATGGCAAAAGCTGCATCTTCGGTTTTCTAACAAATACTTCTGATGTTCTTTTTACAGCTCTCCGCTCTGATACTCCTGAAGATTGAGAAGAGGGGTGGATCTTGGGATTTGTTTTTGATGTTATATGAATTTTTGTACTGCCCTGGCACTGTACAGTGCTTGTCTCCTGGACCTTGCATTAGCTATTCATCTTCTAATAACAACATAGTAACTAGACTTTCTGGATTGAAAACAGCAAGCGTGATTCGATGATTAGCAATAATCTCTTGGCTGTAATGTCTTAAAAGCCAACACTCGTGTGTAATTCAAAAAAATTTAAGCTTTTGTTCTCAAGCATAACAAGTGATGGTTCTTCCTTTATCGCTGAAGTGTGTGTCGTAAAGTTATATTATACTTACATTGCCTAGTCTTATGCGAAATGAAGCATGATTCTAATACTAGTTGTGGCTCTAAAGCACAGAAGGGCTGCAGCGTGCTGTTCGTAAAGCTGAATTGAACTGTTTCTACTCTCTTGTTTTTGCTTAACTGCATGCTTTTTTGTTGAACTATTCTTTCTTTTCCTTTGCGTGGAATGTGAGAAGATGAAGAGGAAATAGACCTCTATGATCAAGTAGGCAACTTGCAGCGACTAAAACAAAAGTATGCTTTTACCAACCCACCCCAACAAAAAAGAGAGAAGAAATTACTGATTTTAGTCAATTCTACTTTTTTGTGGCTATAAAAGAAAGAAATTCCCCTATTGACTTGACGGTTAAGAAAGTATAATGCTAATACTTTTGACTCTTGTGTTGTTTAATGTATTAAAATGTTGTTAAAAAAAAGATATTTTGTAAACAGATTAAGAAGAGAAGTAATTCAAATAAATTGACACAGTAAAGTAATAATTGAGCTGGAGGTTAATGTATATTATAGAGTATATACTACTCTTTCAAGAATGACACATTTCTACCTTTAATAAGAATTTGCTTTTAAAATAAATTAGGAATAACAGAAACATGTAGTATGATTTATTTTAGACTACAAATTTCAATTTTTTTTTTATTTCTTTAATAACTTTCATGCAAAATTCAAACTAACTCATCAAAAATTGAAAGGCGGGAATACAATATCGCTACCTATCTTATAGTCTTTTACTTAAATTGGAAAAGTATAAATTTACAACTACAAATCTTTCAAAAAAAAATTAGAACCTTCTTCTTCCTCCCTGTCGCCGGCCTGTTGACGCTTCACGGACGGATTTTTCTATGTATTTATGTCTCTACTATTATATACACTATGATTCGATTCGCCGACTGGTTGTTTTCTCTGGTATATACAATCAACTGCAATTTTCCTTCTATTATACACTATGATTCGATTCGCCAACTGATTGTTTTCTCTGGTATATACAATTAACTGCAATTTTCCTTCTGTATGTGCTTTTTCTTGTTTTTTTTCCTCCCACATTTTGTGAGATATTTGATCTGGGTTTCTTATATTGTTTGTTTTTTATATTATTTTGCTCAATTAGGCCCCCCCTTATGTGTCTGAGCATCTTACATTTGATTCATTGAGGTAATGTTAGTAAAATTATCAACTAATTTAAGTTATGGGTTTACTGAAATTTAACCCAAATTATGATTTTATCAGCTGTATACAGTTGGCTCTTTTTTTCAAGTGTTTGAGATGGGATCTGTAGGGGACAAGCTAGACCTTGAATCTGATGAGGAGATCCCCTTTAGTTCATCTCATGCTACAAATAAGACAGAGAGTTTGCAGTTTGAGTCAGCTCATATGGCATCGCCTAGAAGTTTTTACTTGTCGAGAGTCTTGAGGAAGATGCATCAGATCAGCTATTTTAGGAGTATATACATTGTGATGCTCAAAGCAAAGATCAATGTTTTGCTTCCTTTTGGACCATTGGCGATACTGCTACACTATCTTACGAAAAAACATGTATAAAGTCTCAAGCTTTTGCCATTTACCTCAATTGAACTTTCTCTTTTTTTTTCTTACTTTATTTATTGTGCTTTTCTTTGGGTTCATCTTGATATTTCAGGAGTTGGTGTTTTTCTTCAGTTTGGTGGGCATTACACCCTTAGCTGAGCGTTTGGGCTATGCGACTGTGTATGCTTATGCTTTCAAGTTATTCAGTTCTCCTCTACTACTATGTTATTTTACATGCTCATTGACTTCTTTGATTGTCATGACACAGGCAGCTTGCATTCTATACAGGGCCTACAGGTAGCTATTATCTTTTGGTAGTTTTGCCATTTTCTTGATCTTTGTTTCTATTATTGAGGAACTTTTCACCGTTGGGATTACTTATGGAGAGTATTAAGTTGAGGCACCCAAGAGTATGGCATTGTGGTCATTAAATTGGGTTGAGAACCATGAGGTCTGAGGTTCAAATCCTGGCAGAGACAAAACACTAGATGATTTCTTTCCTTCTACAAACTTTGGTGAACAGAGTTCCCGGTACCAGTGTTGGTGGGAAGCAGTAGGTACCCATGAAATTAGTCTATATGTAAGTAAGTTGTCCGAAGAATTAAGTTTTGCTTGTTTAATCTTAGTGTTTAAGTTGAATGTGAGTTCAGTCAGAATAATGTGAAAATGTGAGCTAAGTTTTGTTCTCACAGTGAAATTGAGTCATCAGGAAATTGAAACCCCTTGAAGTAACTTTTTGGATATTATCCTCCTTGACTTGAGTCACTAGATAGGATTTTCTTGTTCCCTATTTAAATGGTTCTATGGTTTTCCTGTTCTTCTGTTGTTCTCATTGCCTTTGCTGGAAGTGTTTTAACATTTGCATTTACTCAAAGAGCTACTTGTCTTGTTGATATCTTGTGTGAGACATAATTCCCCCTCCCCCCACTACACTTCTTTTGATTTATCAGAATGACTTTTCCTTATTTTTGATGTATAGTTGGGGGCCTTCTAAATGCTACATTTAATGCGACTGAAATAATAGTGTCATTATATTCATTGAATAATGGGATGATGAGGGTTGTTAAACAATCCTTGCTGGGTTCCATTTTATCAAATATGCTTTTGGTGCTTGGATGTGCCTTCTTCTGTGGTGGGATAGTTCATCAGAAAGTCCAGGTTTTCAGTAAGGTCATTATCTTCTGATCAATCATGTCCTCACCAAATGTGCAATGAAGTTAGCACATTTGTCTTTTGTGAATGTTGATGCTTCAGTGGAATTAATTTCGTATTATCTCAGCACCAATGTGCTCTCTCTAATGTTATATGCTAATGCTAATGAAAATCTTTATATTGCAGGCAACTGCACTTGTGAACTCAGGATTGTTATTGATGGCAGTCATGGGCTTATTATTTCCTGCTGTACTTCATTTCACCCACACAGAAGTGCATTTTGGGAAGTCAGAGCTGGCTCTTTCAAGATTTAGCAGTTGCATAATGCTGGTGGCATATGCAAGTTACCTATTTTTTCAGCTCAAGAGTCAACCAAATCAATATAACTCAATCGATGAGGTAAATTGCTGAAAATCTTGGAATAGGTTGATAGTTTATTTCCTCTATTATTCAGCTTGTATTTCTCCGAGGTCATCTGCAGTAATAGCTATTGACACTGTACATCCTATCTAGTAATCAGATGCCTGTTATGAAGGATATAGGTTTGCAGCAGATTTCAGTTTTTCCAGATAAATTTGTTCCATGATATGTGATTTTAATACCAACTTATGTTACTGCAGGATGTATTAGTTTGTTTCTAATTATTCTCTGATATCTGAACAGGATAGAGAGAATAATGCTGAAAATTCTGATGAAGAAGAGGCTCCCGAGATAACACAATGGGAAGCTATAGGGTGGCTTGCTATTTTGACAGTATGGATATCTGTGCTATCTGGGTATCTTGTTGATGCCATAGAGGTAACCTTTCCTTTCCTTTTGATTTATTAAATTTTTTGGCCCATGCCCTATTTAATCGATTGGAGAGGCTAGGATTTTCTTGAAGTTGAATGCTAATATCCGTGTGCTAACCTACAGAAGTTTTACCTTGAGATATTAATTAATACGTGTCATAGTTTTCCTTCACCTTATCTTTTCTCCTTTTTTGGTAATTGATTATCAAAAGCTATATAAACTTTGCTTAAGTTCTTTTGACTTCGATTTTTTGTATGTTCTTCCTAATTTGTTCGTGTGGCTAATATTATTTCAGGGAGCATCCGACTCAATGAACATGCCTGTGTCCTTTATTAGTGGCATCTTGCTTCCAATTGTAGGAAATGCTGCAGAACATGCAAGTGCAATCACGTTTGCAATGAAAGATAATCTTGTGAGTTCTTGAAAAACCATATTCATCATCTCATTTGCCCAGAATAGGTTACTCAAGGAGTACTGATTGCAGGACATTACACTTGGAGTTGCGATTGGGTCCTCTACTCGGATATCAATGTTTGTGGTAAGGTCTTATAATTTGATGCATTAATCATCTGAACTAGCTTATAGAAATTAGCCAATAACAAAGAAAATTAGTTCTTATTTTTTATTTAAATTCATATAGGCCGTCCTATGAACATACTGGATTTTTGTTTGTGTAATTTGTCCTTTTTGGTTGGTTATTAGTGGTGTAGTTAATTTGTAATTATCCAAAATTTATAATAGAGCTTGGTGTGCCATGTGGAAGGAGAGAAATGGGAGGTGTTTGAAGACAAGGAAAGCTCTATTCATATGATCAAGAATTTTATTTTATTTTTGGTGTAAGCAGAATTGTTATAGTGAGCCATGGAATTGATAGAGCTGATAAGTTCTGTCTAAGGAGAGAAGGGACATACTTTGTGATATTAATCTGTAAATACTTTTCCTTGCACCTACTAGGTGCTATTTAAGTATTTATTAAAAGATCATGATAGAGCTTATAAATCAAGTTGCTTATTCGTAGATCTCATGCTTTTGATGATGCAGATTCCATTTTGTGTTGTTGTTGGTTGGTTCATGGGAAAACCAATGGACTTGAACTTCCAATTGTTTGAGACTGCTACACTCTTTATCACAGTGCTAGTCGTGGCATTTATGCTGCAGGTTCATCTTCTAACTTGCATCCTTTTGGCACATCTCCTCCCCCCCTGCAAATCAGACAATTGAATAAAATAGATGATGTTGTTCAGTCTACTCTCTACCATAGACTACTCAGCCACGAAAGGCTTGATACCAACTATAATTGTTGCTTTACACGATGCAGGAAGGAACATCAAACTATTTTAAGGGGTTGATGCTTATCCTATGCTATCTCATTGTTGCAGCAAGTTTCTATGTACATGTTGATCCATCCAAAGGTTAGTTCCCAAGGTTGTTACTCCTGTTCTTTGACCACTAGGCCATCCTCTTAGGGTCCTGGGTTATTGACTAATATTTGTCTCTCAAGATTGAACTAGCAAGGATGATGGTGGATGAAAAGTTTGCATGGAGGGAAAGGGGATGTGATATATGGCCAATAAAAAAAAGAAGTGAAGGCCATATGCTTGTATCCTATTTTCATTCCTTTTTTGGATGAAGACAATTATTCATTTATAATATGGGGAGAAGTGAGAACCCAGCATACAAGATGTAAATCCCATTGTTATTATACCCCTTTACTTTTTGCTTGGTGAAGAATACCAGAGTTTCAGGTTCTTGTTTCAGCATGATTACAGTGTGTTCTTTTTCCATTTTTGCAAGGGTCAAAAGGTGGGTTGGCTGGTCCGCTTATGTGTTCATTGCATACTTTTTATCTTATTTTCATGGCAAACAAAAGCTGCATCTTCGGTCTTCTAACAAATACTTCTGCTGTTCTTTTTTACAGCCCTCCGCTCTGATACTCCTGAAGATTGAAACCGAGGGTGGATCTTGGGATTTTTTTTTAATGTTATATGAATTTTTGTACTGTCCTGGCACTGTCTCCTGAACCTTGCATTAGCTATTCATCTTCTAATAACAACATAGTAACTAGACTTTCTGGATTGAAAACAGCAAACGTGATTCGATGATTAGCAATAATCTCTTGGCTGTAATGTCTTAAAAGCCACAACACTCGTGTGTGATTCAAAAGTTCTCAAGCATAACAAGTGATGGTTCTTCCTTTATCGCTCAAGTGTGTGTGTAGTAAAGCTATATTATACTTACATTGCCAAATTGAACTGTTTCTACTCTTTTGTTTTTGCTTTACTATTCTTTCTTTTCCTTTGCGTGGAATGTGAAATTCTGAGATTGCCTTGGAAAATAAGATATGAGAGGAAATAGACGACCTCTATGATCAAGTTGGCAACTTGAAGCGAGTAAAATAAAAGTATTATGCGTTTACCAACCCACCCCAAACAAAAAAAGGGAAGATGATTTTAGTCAATTCTTTGTGGCTATAAAAGAAAGAAATTCCCCTATTGACTTTGACGTTTAAGAAAGTAATACTAATACTTTTTGAATCTTGTGTTATTATCTATGTTTAATGTATTAAAATGTCGTAAAAAATTTAATTTAAATAAATTGACCGGTAAAGTAATTAATAAATTGAGATGGAGGTTAATATATTTATTATAGAGTATACTACTCCCTCCATTTCAAGGTTAATATATATATATATATATATATATATATATAT
>NW_006239305.1:338771-344203 GCF_000226075.1 Solanum tuberosum | reverse complement strand
TATATATATATATATATATATATATATATTATAGAGTATACTACTCCGTCCATTTCAAGAATGACACATTTTAAAATACTCATCTTATCCCTAATAAAATAAATTAGGGGTCACACAAACCTGTATGATTTATTTTAGATCACACGTTTCAAATTTTTTCATTTCTTTTATAAATTTCGGGCAAAATTTAACCTAATTCATATAAATTGAAATGCGGGAATACAATATCACTACCTATCTTATCGTCTTTTACTTAAATTGGAAAAATATAAATTTATAATTACAAATCTTTAAAAATAAAATTAGAATGAAATTAGGCGCTTCTTCGTAGAACCTTCTTCTTCCTCCCTGTCGCCGGCCTGTTAACGCTTCTCGGACGGATTTTTCTATATATTTATCTCTCTACTATTATACACTACACACACTATCTCTATACATATTTTTCTCCTAATTTATGTAATCTACTCAGCTTTGCTGTTCAAATCAGTACACGATTCGATTCGCCGACCGATTGTTTTATCTGGTACAATTAACTGCAATTTTCCTTCTGTATGTACTTTTTCTTGGTTTCTTTCCACATTTTGTGAGAAATTTGATCTGGGTTTCTTATATTTTTTTTTTTTTTTTTTTGCTCAATTAGTCCCCCCCATATGTGTCTGAGCATCTTACATTTGATTCATTGAGGTAATGTTAGTGAAATTATCAACTAATTTAAGTTATGGGTTTACTGAAATTTAACCCAAGTTATGATTTTTTTTCAGCTGTATACAGTTGGCTCTTTTTTTGAAGTGTTGAGATGGGATCTGTAGGGGATAAGTTAGACATTGAATCTGATGAGGAGATCCCATTTAGTTCATCTGATGCTACAAATAAGACAGAGAGTTTGCATTTTGAGTCAGCTCATATGGCGTCGCCTAGAAGTTTTTACTCGTCGAGAGTCTTGAGGAAGATGCATCAGATCAGCTATTTTAGGAGTATATACATTGTGATACTTAAAGCAAAGATCAATGTTTTGCTTCCTTTTGGACCATTGGCGATACTGCTACACTATCTTACGAAAAAACATGTATAAAGTCTCAAGCTTTTGCTATTTACCTCAATTGAACTTATAAAGTTTCAACCTTTTGCTATTTACCTTAATTGAACTTATAAAGTCTCAAGCTTTTGCTATTTACCTCAATTGAACTTGCCTCTTTTTTGTTTTCTTACTTTATTTATTGTGCTTTTCTTTGGGTTCATCTTGATATTTCAGGAGTGGGTGTTTTTCTTCAGTTTGGTGGGCATTACACCCTTAGCTGAGCGTTTGGGTTATGCGACTGAGTATGCTTATGCTCTTCAAGTTATTCAGTTCTCCTCTGCTACTATGTTATATTACATGCTCATTGACTTCTTTGATTGTCATGACACAGGCAGCTTGCATTCTATACAGGGCCTACAGGTAGCTATTATCTTTTGGTAGTTTTGCCATTTTCTTGATCTTTGTTTCTATTATTGAGGAATTTTTCACCATTGGGATTACTTATGGAGAGTATTAAGTTGAGGCACCCTAGAGTATGGCATTGTGGTCAATAAATTGGGTTGAGAACCATGAGGTCCGAGGTTCAAATCCTTGCAGCGACAAAACACTAGATGGATTCTTTCCATCTTACAAACTTTGGTGAACAGAGTTACTCCATACCAGTGTTGTTGGGAGGTAGTAGGTACCCATGAAATTAGTTGATGTGTAAGCAAGTTGTCTGGACACCATGATTATAAAAAAAGAAGAAGAATTAAGTTTTGCTTGCTTAATCTTAGTGTTTAAGTTGAATGTGAATTCAGTCATAGAATAATGTGAAAATGTGAGTTACGTTTTGTTCTTACAGTGAAATTGAGTCATCAGGAAATTGAAACCCCTTGAAGTAATTTTTTGGATATTATCCTCCTTGACTTGAGTCACTAGATAGGATTTTCTTGTTCCCTATTTAAATGGTTTTATGGTTTTTCTGTACTTCTGTTGTTCTCATTTCCCTTTGCTGGAAGTATTTTAACATTTGCATTTACTCAAAGAGCTACTTTTCTTGTTGATATCTTGTGTGAGACATAATTCCCCCTCCCCCCACTACACTTCTTTTGATTATCAGAATGACTTTTCCTTATTTTTGATGTATAGTTGGGGGCCTTCTAAATGCTACATTTGGCAATGCGACTGAAATGATAATCTCATTATATGCATTGAATAATGGGATGATGACGGTTGTTAAACAATCCTTGCTGGGTTCCATTTTATCAAATATGCTCTTGGTGCTTGGATGTGCCTTCTTCTGTGGTGGGATTGTTCATCACCAGAAAGTCCAGGTTTTCAGTAAGGTCATTATCTTCTGATCAATCATGTCCTCACGAAATGTGCTATGAAGTTAGCACTTTTGTCTTTTGAGAATGTTGATGCTTCAGTGGAATTTCGTATTATCTCAGCACCAATGTGCTCTCTCTAATGTTATATGCTAATGCTAATGAAAATCTTTAAATTGCAGGCAACTGCCCTCGTGAACTCAGGATTGTTATTGATGGCAGTCATGGGCTTATTATTTCCCGCTGTACTTCATTTCACCCACACAGAAGTGCATTTTGGGAAGTCAGAGCTGGCTCTTTCAAGATTTAGCAGTTGCATAATGCTGGTGGCATATGCAAGTTACCTATTTTTTCAGCTCAAGAGTCAACCAAATCTATATAGATCAATTGATGAGGTAAATTGCTGAAAATCTTGGAATAGGTTGATAGCTTATTTCCTCTATTATTCAGCTTGTATTTCTCCGAGGTTGTCTGCAGCAATAGTCATTGACACTGTATGTCCTATCTAGTAATCAGATGCCTGTTATGAAAGATATAGGTTTGCAGCAGATTTCAGTTTTTCCAGATAAACTTGTACCATGATATGTGATTCTCATTCCAACTTATGTTACTGCATGATGTATTAGTTTGTTTCTAATTATTCCTGATATCTGAACAGGATAGAGAGAATAATGCTGAAAATTCTGATGAAGAAGAGGCTCCTGAGATAACACAATGGGAAGCTATAGGGTGGCTTGCTATTTTGACAGTATGGATATCTGTGCTATCTGGGTATCTTGTTGATGCCATAGAGGTAACCTTTCCTTTCCTTTTGTTTTATTAAATTTTTTGGCCCATGCCCTTCTTAACCGATGTATTGGAGAGGCTAGCATTTTCTTGAAGTTGAATGCTAATATCCGTGTGCTAATCTTTCTCCTTTTTCGGTAATTAATTATCAAAAGCTACATAAATTTCGTTTAAGTTCTTTTGACTTCGATTTTTTTGTATGTTCTTCATCCTAATTTGTTTGTGTTGCTAATACGATTTCAGGGAGCATCCGACTCGATGAACTTGCCTGTGTCCTTTATTAGTGTCATCTTGCTTCCAATTGTAGGAAATGCTGCAGAACATGCAAGTGCAATCATGTTTGCAATGAAAGATAAGCTTGTGAGTTCCTGAAAAACCATATTCACTGTCTTATTTGCCCAGAATAGGTTACTCAAGGAGTACTGATTGCAGGACATTACACTTGGAGTTGCGATTGGGTCCTCTACTCAGATATCAATGTTTGTGGTAAGGTCTTATAATTTGATGCATTAATCATCTGAACTAGCTTATAGTAATTAGCTGATAACAAAGAAAATTAGTTCTTATTTTTTATTTAAATTCATACAGGCCGTCCTAAGAACATACTGGATTTTTGTTTGTTTAATTTGTCCTTTTTGGTTGGTTTGTATTGGTGTAGTTAATTTGTAATTATCCAAAATTTATAATGTAGCTTGGCGGTCCATTTAACCATAAAAATAAATAAATAGAGCTTGGTGTTTTATGTGGAAGGAAAGAAATGGGAGCTGTTTGAAGACGAAGAAAGCTCTATTCAAAATATCAAGAATTTTATTTTATTTTTGGTGTAAGCAGAATTGTTATAGTGAGCCATGGAATTGATAGATCTGATAGGTTCCCTCTAAGGAGAGAAGAGACATACGTGTGACATTAATCTGTAAATACTTTCGCTTGCACCTTCTGGGTGCTATTTAAGTATTTATTAAAAGATTATGATAGAGCTTATAAATCAAGTTGCTTATTCGTAGATCTCATGCTTTTGATGATGCAGATTCCATTTTGTGTTGTTGTTGGTTGGTTCATGGGAAAACCAATGGACTTGAACTTCCAATTGTTTGAGACTGCTACACTCTTTATCACAGTGCTAGTCGTGGCATTTATGCTGCAGGTTCATCTTCTAACTTACATCCTTTTGGCACATCTCCTCCCCCCCCCCCCCTCCCCCCCCACCACACCAGCCCTCCCCCCCCCCCCCCCCCCCCTCCCTGCAAATCAGACAATTGAATATAATAGATGATGTTGTTCTGTCTACTCCCTACCCTAGACTACTCAGCCACGAAAGGCTTGCTACTAACTATAATTGTTGCTTTACACAATGCAGGAAGGAACATCAAACTATTTTAAGGGGTTGATGCTTATCCTATGCTATCTCATTGTTGCAGCAAGTTTCTTTGTACATGTTGATCCATCCAAAGGTTAGTAGGATTCTTTCCCTCTATAGTCTGAGTATTTGTTTTTAATTTTAAATAAGACAGTAATTTTGTTTAAGTACACTAAGTTGGTGGTAATTTGCAGAAACTGAAGTATATTAGACAATAAACCAATGTTCAAAAAATTAAATTCTGCTAACTACATAATGCAATATGATGTTTTGCACCAAACATTCGATCTCCATAATTTCGATCTCTTCATGGTCTCTGAGTCCTTTCTCGTCTGAATCTGCTCTCCAAGTGCTCTCTTGCCACCATTGAACACAACCCTATTGAACAAAAGTTTCACCCACTAACTGTAATATGTACGTAACCACCTCCAAATGGCCTCTATGTCTTTATCTTCTCCCTCTTGAACTCAGTTAGTATCAACTTCAAAGATTAGTTCACAAATTTTGCTCCATTCTTCCTACTGTGACTATTCCTTATGTCTCCCTTTATAGTTTATGGAAGATGTCAGTCTCAGCAATTCCAATTTATTCCATTTTTCTAATTTCTTAATCAATATCAATAGTTTTATTCTGTTATCTATCTCTCCTCTCCTTCCAATAATTTAGTTAGTGACCAGCACTGAAATACCTAAAATATTTAACAGATTTGTAAGCCTGTGATGAGCACATACAGACCTGTTCATCACTGTTTGTTCCATGCCATAGCCTATCATTAATCTTCATGTCTTTAGTTTGCTATTACATTTTTTGAATGCTTTGAGAAGCTTCATACTTAATTATCATCATCATTTTGATGCAAAGGAGACAGCCTGACTCTAAGGGGAAGCAAATGAAGCAGGTGCTTTAGTGCCCCAAATTTGGGGGTGGGGGGGGGGGGGCCTTTTTTTTTAAATTTTGGTTT
>NW_006239305.1:332931-338436 GCF_000226075.1 Solanum tuberosum | reverse complement strand
GTGTGGGGGGGGGGGACCTTTTTAGCAATAATTGGCTTATAATTTTCCTTTAAAAATGTGTTCGAGTACTATTTGTAAAAAAGTAAACCTTTTCATTAAAGGAAAGATTTTTTCTAGATCGGAAATCAAGTAATATTTGACTTGCTTAAAGATGGGAAGTTTCTCCGAATTGGAATTGATTTGACAAGTGAAATCATCATTCCACTTTTTCAAAATACTTTTATCAATGCTTGAAACGTGAACTAAGTATTCTTTAACTACATTTTCTTAAAGAATGATAAAATTATCAGAATCTTAAAGCCTTGAATAGTTAAAATAATGAACTCTTGGAGATGGAGTAAGAAAAATACATAAAAAAGGAAGTATGTAATCTGATGAGAAAGGAGAAAATAAAGATTGTGACTTGTACAAAGGAGGAAAATTACACGTTCCAATGAGAAAAAGTGGAATAATGATATCAGTTGTCCAATCGAATTCCAATTCGTACATAAGGGGAGCTATTCATACTTCCCATTTTAAGCAAGTCAAACGTTAACTTTATCTCAACCCAAACAAATTTTCCTTTTATAAAAAAGTTTACTTCCAAAGTACTTAATTTTCCCCCAAGAAAACCTATATGCCCATTATTGCTAAAGGAAATACCCCTCCCCTCCCAAATTTAGGGGCCTAAAACAACTGCCTTATTTGATTCCCCTTAGTTCCGGCCCAAGGACCAATTAGAATTACCGACATGGGTTTTCGAAGAGTAAATTCTTGAGGCATTTTTTTTACTACAGATTAATTTAAAAAAATTAGCAAATGGAGAAAGACATGAAAAGATGGTTAGTTTATTCCAAAGATTTGGATAGTGTTCTGTTTATGTTACAAATTGTTTTACACCGTTCTTATTGCTAGGAACAATAAACCAGCCAGTGAAGGTGATAAAGATGGGAGAAATCTTAACATTAAGCTTAAAACTCATTAAACAACAATAATAACACACCCAATGAAATCCCACCAATAGAATTTGGGGAGGGTATAATTTTTTGTTGTTCAAAACTCATTAAACAACAAAAGACTATATTGTTGTATGAGTGCATGGATTGATTTAGAAATGAGAAAAAAAAAAAAGATGTTCAAGAACAAATTAACAGAGATAGAGAGCATTCAGAAAATTTATTACACCAATATATCCAGTGTAATCTCACAAGTGGGGTATGGGGAGGGTAGTGTGTATACAGAACCTTAACCATACCTTGTGAAGGTAGATAGACGGTTTTCGATAGACCGTTGACTTAAGTAAAGCATTTCAAAGCTATGAAAAGGGAAAAGTAGTAAAGAAGACATGATGAAAATATTGGAGAAAAGAACAATAGCAACAACAAATAATATGATAATCGAAACAAAGGAAAACATGTAATACTAAAATTCGAAGATTAAGCTCATATGAGAGCAATAATAATAATATTGACAACGAGAACTAGACAATGCTCAACTACCTATTAACCTTCTACCCTAATTTTCGATCTCCATATCCTCCTATGTAGGGTCACATCCTCAATAAGTTGTGTTGTGCCATGTTTTGTCTAATCACTTCTCTCGATACTTCTTCGACCTACTTCTACCTCTCCTTGGACCCACAGTGGCCAACCTCTCACACTTCCTCACTGGGACATTTGTGCATATCCTCTTCGCATGCTAACCATCGTAGTCTCGCTTCCTTCATCTTGTCCACCACAGAGGCCACAACCACCTTGTCTCGAATTTCTTCATTCCTAATCCTCCCACTCTTACTCGTCTGTCTCAACATTCTCATTTTAGCTACTTTTATCTTTTGAACAAGTGAGTTCTTTATCGACAACACTCTGACCCTTACAACATAAATGGTATAAGTATAACAACCACTTTATAAAACTTCCTTTAAGTCTTAGTGACACATTCTCATCACATGAGATACATGATGCAAGCCTTCATCTCATCCCTGTTCCAATACATTATGTAACATCATCGTCAATCTCCTATTTTCTTGGATTATTGACCTAAGATACTTCAAACTTACTCTATTGGAGATGACTTGTGTATCGATCTTAACTTCCACATCTGCCTCTTAAGTCATGCCACTGAACTTTCACTCAAGTACTCTGTGTTAGTCTACTCAACTTGAACCCTTTAGACTCCAGGGTCTGTCTCCTAACTTTTAGATTATCATTAATTTGTCGCGAGTCTTGTCACTCAATACTATCTTATCTATAAATAGCATACACCATGACACCTCCCTTTGGATATGTCGTGCCAATTCATCAATCACCAAGGAAAATAATTTGAATAATGTATTGTCAAGAATTATTTCCTTCATAATAACTCATGGAAAACAAAATTAATTTGGCATTTGGTTGGGGAGGGGGGATGAAAAAAAAATCTATCTTGAAAATAACAAACTTTTTTTTAGTATTATTGAATGATTGCAGAATTCAATCCAGTCGTCCATGAACATGTTTGGCGAATTACACATGATGAAACTGATAATCAATCTTGAACAAAATATACAAAATGAATAATTTTGTCAGCGAGTGAAATGAACTCCTCGTAAACTTGTTAAATGTGCATATCTATTCATTTTGATAATCATGTCTAATATGCATATACAAAATGAATTCATAATCATTCTCTATGAATATACAAAACTTGTTATGCATATTGATGTTGTCATTTTGTTAAAAGTTTTTTTTCCTTCAAGTTTAAGACCTCTCATTAAATTTTAGCTTTAGGCTACTAATTGTGCTCTTTCTGTTAGAGTAGCAAAACTACTAGGTCTCGACAATAAATTCCATCAAGCCCTCTTCTACTGGCTGCATATATAGTCGCTTTCGTTAGAGCTTTCAATTACTAACTGCTTATTTGGATTCACTGCTACATTGAGGTCATGATAAGTTAAATATCCTGATTGTTCCCTCACTACCCCCTCTCCAAACCTAAAATAAAAAACTCAAGTTCCCAAATCACAATTGGCCATTAACCTTTCTTGCCATGGCACTGTGCAGAAGGGGAATAAGTATGCTCTGGGTGGTGATACTCATGCCTCGGCAAATGAACTCCTCGATTACTGGCGATGAATCAAAAGTGACGAGCCTAACAAGCTGCACTCAGCCCAAGTGTTGGCTAAATCTAGAGTGAATGGTGTGGTGGTGAAGTGGTAGATGGGTTCTTCTTATAGATGGAACACTCAAGACGGTTGGTGAACCATTGACTTCTTCAACGTTTATCCATGTTGTATAATTTTCTTTATCAAACAAACAAATTCAAATCCTTCCTTGCAGTATATTGAAGCTGATTTTATAGTTTCCACTTGGAGATAATTTGTAGAAGCATGGAGGCCATAATACTAGCTTCCTTTTCTTTTGCTTTGGGAATACCATTCAAAATGTAACTATTGACCCCAACTTGCTTTTGGGGCTGAGGCGTAGTTATAGTTGTTAAATTGTTGTAGCTTATTCCTATATTTCCATAGTGGTGAACGATCCTCAAATTGGGATCGAGGTGTAATTGTTATAATGTATCCTTAAAAAGAAGAAATTCTTACACAATGTTGATGTACTGGATTATTCAGTTTTGTGCATAGTACTGTTTTTCCTGTGTGGATTTGTGCTTCTGGGGAAAGACGAGACGTTGGTTATAACGTTTACTTGTTGGTTATTGTACGTGACATTGTATTTTGCTAAAACGTTTACTTAGTTCTTTTGGTACAATATCATTTTACATCTTTTGAAAATAATTTTTGGAATCATTTTTCGACATTTTGGTGAAACAAAGGGACATAAGGATGGTGTTTATTGATGTATATTAAAGACAGACAACAGTTTGTATATACTTACTTCCATCTGGTCAACAATAAGTAAATTTTTTAAGGTTTTGGTATATCCACTGAGAAAAGTATAAATAGGAAATTGTAAAGAAGTATATTTGAAAATTACTGATTTGATAGTTGTTAAGACCATTTAAGAAAAAAATAATACCTTCTTACATTAATGTCTTCGAACAAAATCTAACACAATTTTCACAGTAACCAAATTCTCTTGACGTTCCTTTTTAATTGTCCTTAATTGATAACTTGAAACTTTTCTTAAGAAAATCATTAGTTATAAGGTGTTTAACCAAATTTTCCATACAAAAGTATTATTAATGACAATAATAATATATCTGGTGTAATTTTGTATACAAAGTATTAACTATACTTTGAAAGTCTAAGTATAACTTTTTTAGAATTTTTAATTGTTCGGTGTTGACTTAACACATTTCTTAAGGTATAAATAGAATGACAATTTAACATTATCACATTTTGGATACAATAAATTCAATATTTTGAAAAATGCATGGAAAAATGATTATAGTTAATAATAATGTAAATTGAAAACTAAGTGATAAATTATTTTTTATTTTTCAAACTAGACAAGTAACTGCGGATATCTATTTTCAATATAGTGGACAAGCAAAAACAAATGAATGAAATAATATTTTATGTAATTATTTAATAATTAGAATCTAAAAAAATCAATAAATCTCTCTTGATTGATTTAAATAGATAAATAAAGGGAAAATGGTCAAATGCCCCCTTAAGCTATGACCAAATTCTCAACTACATACTTATTCTTTACGGGAGTCCTATCACCCCCCCCCCCCAATACTATTTAAAATTGAGACTTTTACCCCCTTAAAAAGTGACAACCACATTTATATTGACAGGTGATGTGCACGCGTTTGACAGCTGGAAATATTATTTAAACTTTTTTTTATTTTTTCTCTTTTTAATTTATTATTCTAAAAACTATGTTGAAGGTCAAAAGGTTGAAATTTGTAGATTTGTGTCTTAGATCTTCATATATTGAAACTTTTTTATCATAATGTTGATTGCTAATTGTTTGAAGCTGAAAACACTGGGTTGATTGAGTTTATATATAGCTGCGATTTTTGGATTTGAAGAATGTCGGAACTCCATAAAAATCAACGAGCATTCATATGAATTTTGTGAATCTATGTTCTTAAATTAGGAGAAACTAAGTTCGTCGATGGTTCGAAGAACGATCGAAACTAGCTTCAAATCGGAGAAAATTCAAATCCCAAAAATTGCAAGTGCATACTTGAAAATCGAACTAAAGGATGAAACTTTGAAGCACAACTTGAAACAACCATTAAAGTTAGTTTATAAGCTTGAGTTCTAATTTTGACTTACCACATACGAACTCCGTTTTGAATGGGTAATATAAATCAAAAGAGTCGAAATGTTGAGATAAGCTTATATCTAAAATTTGAGGCAATTTGGAGAAGATTTAGGGTGGTTTTGCATCAATTTTTTGTAGCAATCATACAAAGAAGATGAAGAGCATGAAGTGCATTTTTTAGATTTGCAAGAAATTTACAAGTTGCTAAATCAGTTGAGGAGTATTATTTGAAGCTGAAATAAAATTTATTCATTGAATTGATTGTCTGAAACTTAAAGAAAAATCTTTAAACCACCATCGAAATTAGCTT
>NW_006239305.1:285610-331320 GCF_000226075.1 Solanum tuberosum | reverse complement strand
TGGGTCTTTTGGGTATTGAATATAGGATCAAAAACTTTCCTTGTATTGAAAGTTTAATCGAAGACAATAAGTTGAGTATCACTATATTAAGCTTAAATTTGTTTGCTTTGAAAGATTTTGAGTCCGTAGTTCCTGATTGTGGAGAAAAGGGATGGAATTATTATCTACGATTTGTGGTATATTGATTAATATAATAAGGTTCCCATATAATAATGACGGTGGTTTCAAAATGGTGAGAAGTGGTGTAATTTGGCGGTTGTCATTGATGCTCTACTAAGTTGCTATGGAGAAGAAACAAAATTAGAAGTAGAAACAAATAAGAAAAATAATTAAAAAATTAAAATGCATATATTTATGAAAAAATATTAAAAGTAAAATTTTAATATTTATTTTTTATCTTCACTCTCTCCAGGAGAGTGCAATACACTCACTTTGCCATGTAGGCATCTAGGATGGTAATAATTTTTGTTTTAAACAGTTTAGGAGGTGATAGGACTCCCGTGAAGAATGAATGTGTAGTTGAGAATTCGGTCATAGTTTAAGGGGGCATTTGACCATTTTCTCATAATTTTTTTATTTTTTTTAATACAAGAGACTAGCAAAAAGGAACAATAGAGTAGATAGAGTAGCTTGAGAAGATTCTTTTATAAATCCCAAACTTCAAAAAGAAACGATAAGTAAGCGTTTGATCATACGATATCATATTACGATATGATTGTGAGATGAAATCAGCGCTTGGACATACGATTTCATGCTAAGATGAAATCTCATATTCTCCAAAAATCATGATTTGAGATATTTCAAATACAAAAATTGATCCACAAATTTATATTTTGTAAAAACAACCCACATTTATATCTACCAACCATTTATTTCATATGCAAATAAATTTATAGTTCATATAATTACTTTTAAAATCATTTACATCTCATATATCGATTATTCTCACTAACATCGAATTTATCAATTGCTACTTTACCATTTATATTCATCAAATTTATTATTTTTAATCAAATTTATTTACCAACAAATGGTTCAAAATAAATATGTTGATTCGTCTTCTTGGTCATAGAAATGTAAGTTCAACTTGAAAAAGTTGTCTGTACTATGTGGGAGACTATATTAAAAACTAGTACACCACAATTTATATATGTTAATTTTTTTTTTATTGAATTAAAGTTTGATCGATAAATCTTGTATTTTTTAAGAATATCTTTGTGATAACGTATTATGAGATTTTATAAACTTTTATTTATTTGGTAAGATACAATTTAATAGTTTACAACTTATGAAGTTTTATGTTTACGAGAAAACATACCACATAAAAGGTTCAAATCACATGTTCAAACAAAACTTCAACATCATTTCATGATTTCATTTCATGATTCATATCATGATTTCATATAACATGACCAAACGATTTCATCTCATGATTGTTCAAATCACATGTTCAAACAAAACTTCAACATCATTTCATGATTTCATTTCATGATTCATATCATGATTTCATATCGCATGACCAAACGACCCTTATACTAATATCTTCCTACATTATAATCAAATAATATTTTTAAGGCAATTAAATGTGATATTTTAAAGCTACTTGTTCCCCGCACCCCCCACCCCCACCCCACCTTTTGAAGTAACTAATTCATAACATCTTTTAGTTTTCTAAAAATCTATTCATTTCAAGATAAAAACTTACTAAAAGTTATTACTACTATTATATAAAATTAGTTAAGTATACCTGCTTTACATAATTTCTGAATTTCATAATTATCCCTCAGAAGTATGCTGATAAAAAAACTGCTTACTAATCATTGTACAAACGAAAAACCATGAAATAAAAAATAAAAAATAAAAAATAATTAAGAAAAATAGAAGAAATCACCATTGATGTTAAAGAGGTGCCAGCTACCTATAACTAAAAGTCTAAAAAACTCAGCTAATTAAACTAACTTATTCAGCTTTGTGAGCTTTGTTTTGGGATCTACAAGAAAAAAATGGAAGTAGAGAAGGAGCAGTAATTGCTGAGTTAACAAGAGATGTTGAAGTTAGCTGTTTTCTTAAGCCTTATTTGGGCATTGACTCTTCTCTATGGAGAGATGTTCTCATTTTGGGTCCCTTTTCTCTCATGTTCTTGGCCTCATCCCCCTTCTTCTTCTTCCATGGTAAAGTTCCAAACTTTGATGAAGTAGTAATTTACTTTTAACTTTATCTTTGACTTGAGCTAGATTCAAGAATCATTTTTTTTTTCTGTTCTGTTTTGTGATGTAATGGACAATATTCAGCTGCAAGTGAGCTGGGATTTTGAGGGGTTGTGTGATGTTAAAGAAATGATCTTTTTCTACTTCTTTTGGTTAAAAATGATTTCCATTTCCCATTTTTGTAAGTCTCTTGTGGGATTTGGGATTCCTCATCTTAAGCAGCTTATCTCCAGATCAGGGAATATTCAGCTCCCAGTTGACCAATAGAGAAAAAATTTGTTCTCCCCATTGAATCTGTGTATTAGTATTTGTCAACTGTTATCATCTTCTCTATGGAGCTTTATTTGTAAATGACAGTGGCCTTTCATTTTGTACTTGTCCAACCACTTTTAATGCTAGTTGGAGCTGTGAATTTGTGTGTTAGTTCTTGTTTACTCATTGAAAATCATAAGTGTTGGGTAATGCCAACATCGTACCTATCGGAAGGTCTACAAGGGGGCTGGGGTGGCCTGGGTCGGAGTCATGGTTGAATGTGGCGCTTGATTGGTGGGCTTGGTTAAGAAATAAAGTTGTGCCCTTGCTCTCAGCTATAACTTTTGGTATGATGGTAAGCGGCTAAGCGCTTGATCAGATTTAACAAAAGGCTAGCTTGTTTAGAAAATTATAAAGAAAATAAAAGAACTCTTTTTGGTAAGTTAACTTATAATTATATGTATAAGTGGTGGACTTTCGTATGCTAGATACTTTATTTGAGGGAACTTCTTCGGTTAATTATAGAGCAATAATTTGGTAGCTCTAGATAAGGCAATGCTTTTTCGGTAAATTTCCTCTTCATGAAGTCTACTTCTTAATTATCTCGATACTTAGATGTATACATTTTAATGACTTGTCCCCTCCATAAAGATTCAGCTTTTTTGAGCTGGCGTAAAAACTCAGGTGTATTAACCTTTGTTGACCTTGGTTTCAGTCAGATGGAGTAGATCATCAACGTGATTACGTGAAAATTGCTGTTCTGACTGATCCTCAGGTATTGCTTCTGAAAATAATGGTGGATTTACTGTGCTTATCTTTATATTATTCTGTGCTTTGACATTTTGATTTCATATTCACAACATATTTTGTATTTTGACAGCTCATGGACAGAACTTCTCTTCATCTTGCCCCGAAATCCTTTGCACTTGAAGCTGCTCAGTTCTATACATATTTGTATATGCGCAGGGCATTCCTATCATCTATTTTACCATCCAAACCAGATATAATTCTGTTCCTAGGTGATTATTTCGACGGTGGGCCTTTTCTCTCTGATGAAGAGTAAGTACTTGTGTAAGCTTAATGTTCTATCTTAAAATTTACTCTCCTAATAAAAAATTAAACTACCTTGTGGATGAAAATCGAAACCTAGCTCTGATTGTAATTCTCTGTATTTCTCAGTCGAAAACTCTTTTTGGACTAATTTAAGGCACATTCCTATCAGTTGCTTCCTTATATAAAGTTCATAATTTAGTCACTTTCATAAATGAAATATCTGAATGTTCTCCAGTTATTCTTCTGCTTTGGACTTCGATTTATTTAATTTGATAGATGGCAGGAATCCTGGAGCCGGTTTAAGCATATATTTGACATTGACATGCTTGAGCAAACTACAAACATAAAGCTGTACTACCTTGCTGGAAACCATGATATAGGGTATGCTGCTTTTCACTCGCGTATGCCAGAGGTGTGTTAATTATTCAGATAGAGTTGGAACATGTTATTTAACTGATATTTAATATGCTCTTTGACTTGTTCATATCTCATCTTCTTTTCATGTATCAAATTACTCATAAGCCTATGAAAAGATGGAGATTAAATCTCCTTCTAAAACATTGCATGAAACAAACCTATTATTTAGTGGATGGTTTCAAATTTCCGCGGCCTAAAAGGCTGGAGTCCCTCAAAGAAGTGGTCGCGAAGGGATACCTCCGCATAGCTAGTTAGCAGGCTGAGGTCTTGTTTGCTAACGGAATTAACCAGACAAATCGCTCCACCAACTAAGAATAACCATGCACACCACCCATAGAATCAAGAAATACTTACTATTTCTGGACCTAGTAAGGTTTCCCGTCTTGAGTCAAATTAAGCCGCAATTCCTAGTGGTGCCCTTCCGTCAATTCTTTTAAGTTTCAGCCTTGCAACCATACTCCCCTAGAGCCCAAAAATTTTGATTTTTCATAAGGTGCTGGCGGAGTCCTAAAAGCAACAGATCCCTGACCGGCATCGCTTTTGGTTGAGACTAGGATGGTATCTGATGGTTTTCGAGCCCCCAACATTGCACAATAAGTACTGAAGAAATATTTTTTGTGTGTTACGGCCTGCTCGAGCTCAGTTATCACATTAGGAAACTTTTGGTTGAAAATTTAGTCACGAGCTTTGTCTTTCACTCTTTCTAGTGTCCCAGATACTGGAAAACTGCTGGAATAGTGTCCATGATTAACTGTAGCAAGTTACCTTGTTGGTCATAATTGTTAAGGAAATTTGATGCACCTAAATTTTCTACAACCAAGAGTTCCGATGAGTACCAGGTTTTACATTGAGAGGATCCAGAAACAACAGCATCTAATTTCAGAAAAAGTTGAATAACTAGGATAATTCAACTATTGTTCATTGAGTTGGATGATCGAGCTTAATTTTGGAGTCATGATCATCTGTGTACTAAGGCCTGGTTTGGACATGATTTTAGTGATTTAAAATCAAGATTGGTTTAAAGTTGAAATTTTGTTTGAACATGCAATTTAGATTTCTTTTGTATTTTTCCTCATAAACATGAAAACCCCACAATTTATAAAAAATATCAAAACTTTCCCAAAATTCAAGTCGAGGATGAGTCAAGTTTTACATTGAAAAAAATTTGAAATCACATTTTTGGAATTTGAAATCAAAACTTGAAATTGGATTCCATATCCAGTGTCCAAATGCCTATTAAGTAAGTTAACTAATTCATTATTCATAACATGAAGAGTTTTCAGATTAGGTCAACTAGTGTTTGTAGTTGATGGTAAAGTGGATGTGTTTGTAGATGCTTAAAGAAACCCATACAAGCTTCAATTTATCTGGCATCAGTGCTTTGTTTCAAGGAGCACCAAATGTCTATAAAACAACAATTTATGATTCTGCACCAACCAAGTTATTGTTTGCTACAAGAGTTCAATGTTTTCAGCTATGAGGGAAAATCATGCTTCCATTTGGCCTGCTATTTTGTCATGTCACTAGCTTGATGGAATCTCTACACCGGAAACTTTAACATACAGATTTAGTGCATTCATTGCTCCGGCCTGATATGTGAAGCAGAACATTCTGGTTTACTCTTATTCTATTTCCGAGCTTATCTGTGCACACAATAATGTAGGTTATCAAACGCTATGAGAAAGCATTTGGTGCAAGGAACTATCAGTTTACAGCTGGGAAAGTAGATTTCATCACCATCGATGCGCAAACCTTAGATGGTAATATCACAATCTACTCTTATTTGGAGCTCTTTTTGTTGTTTCTATTAATATATATAAAAGTTTGGCAACTTCAACAGTTATTGCTTAGAGATAAAACTAAAACTTTTCTCGTTTCAGCGTCGAAGAGTTAATTTCCAATTTTTGAATAACTATTCAAGAATATATTTGCCTGGTCTTTTTCTTTCACTTATTTCAATCTCCCCAATTCCTATACCTTTTTATACATGTAGTGTCTAAAAATGCTAATTTTTTTAGTAGTTGCTGTTTTAGAACATGTGACTACTCTTCGAGATAGAGGGTTCTAACTATAATGTAGTAGTTTTCTGTATGACACATGACCATGTGACTACTCTTTGACGATCAGAACAGATAATGTAAGTAGTAATTCATTGCTAATGAGCTGGTTCAATTCATGGTATTGTTATTTTGTAAACACCACTTTAATGATTTTGCTCTTCTTCCTATCAATTAACATGAAAAAGAGACTCTATTGATTACGGTTCGATTCATGATGTTATTTTGTAAAGACTCACAGCAAAATCTCTTGTCTACAGGGCATCCCCAAAACAATTTAACCCCTGCCACATGGGAATTTGTCAAAAATGTCTCTAAGCGTATGTTCAGCCAACCACTATCCATGTATGTTGTGAGTATGTTGTGATTTGACTTGTGTGTAAGAAGCTCAGATCATTTTACTGTCTTATGCAGATCTGTCTTCGAATCCAAGGGTTCTATTGACTCATATTCCGTTGTATCGACCAGATCAAACTGCGTGCGGTTCATATCGCTCATCATCAATTATTAATCAGGTAAAATTTAACTTTTTCTTAAACTTGTCAAAGTTGTTTTAGATTTTTCTATTTTATAGAGAAAGATTCCCTCCCCTGAAAGTCACCATTCATATACTATTCCTCTCCAGTAAAAGAGCACTTGAGTTCGAGAACCTAAACAATAGGGATTATGATCTTTAAAAATTCTTCTTCATTTTGCTTGTTGCTATTGTGAGGAGAAAATGTTACTTTTCTTGTAATATGGTTAATTAATAGGTCCCTCATATATTCTGTTTTGATAAACATATCTTTGGTATCATGTAGAATCCTGAGAGAAAGAGTTTATAATGAAAAGTTACATATTTCGTCATTTATTTCAGAGAATCAACCGTGCTGCTCAGGATAATGAAATATTGTAAGCTCTTACTCTCACTTTTAGTGGCTTATTACGGATTTAGTATGTCTGTGCGCATGGATGTTTATGCCAGACTTGGTCACAATTCCATTCACAGATATCAAAACTATATTACTGAAAAAGGAACAAATGACCTGCTTGACTCGATCAAACCTGTAAGTATTTCCTTCCATTTTATGATGTCCGCATGGCCCAATGATCTTTTATATATATTTTCAGTAGTAATTCTAGATACTATTGCATGTAATGTAGGCTTATCCAAAACATAGTTGCAATATAAAGGGAAGAAATTTCTACACAATACTAACTGAAATGAATGATTTTTGGGTTGCATTATTTTGAGTTTCTGCAGGCACTGATTCTTTCCGGGCATGACCATGATCAGTGTACAGTGATCCACAAATCCAAATATGGTTCCGTAAAAGAGGTATCACAACTTGTTTAACTGATAAAGTTTGTATTGATTGGATGGTGTTTGATTGATAGTGTTGTGCAGCATACTCTAGGGACTATAAGCTGGCAGCAGGGAAATTTGTTTCCATCTTACATGCTATTATCTGCAAGTAATCTTATCTTACCGAACGGATCAATGCCAGAGGAGGCAATTTCCACAAAAGTGTGCTTTCTCCCTGTGCAGTTATACATTTACATATGGTAATTCAGTATATTGAGATGAAAACAAAACATTTGTCTTAATAAACCGTGTTTCTTGTAATCTTAAAGTTTGTTTGTGGATGTTTCAGGTATATTTTGCTGTTTGTCATGACCCTTCTTATTGCCGTCCTTTGGCCCACGAATGGGGTGCTCTTTCCACACTATCTTGATGGATTTCTGAGGAATGTAAGAGGTCTAATTAGTTCAAGCTTTTCGGGAGGTGGGAAAAAACTGAAAAGTGAAGATGAGATATATGAATATGAGGAGATATGGGATGCAGAAGGATCGATGCACCTCATAAAGAAAACCTTTAAAGTGTCTTCTACATGCTCAAGCGACAGCGCTTCAGTAGAACGGTAAGTCCCATCAAAGAGAACCAGTCATTGCATGAACTGCAGCAAGTAACTATTTCTATTTACTTGAGCATGCTTGTGTGTTTCTCGAAGTTGCCTCCTAGATTACAAGCACCCTAACCTTGTTAGATAGCAATGCACTTTAAGAATTACAGGAACCAATCGTGCATTACAGCAAGTCCCCATGTACCTCTAAAAATCTGTGTGTCTAAGTCTACTGTCAATGGGGAAGTATCTCACACTTCATTTGGCTTGGAGTAGTCTAAGTTGCTCGGATTCTTCACTTACAGTGCCACACCTGTGTCGACACGACATGTATATGGGTTCGTACCAGATTTGGCCAATTGTTTTTGGATACTTTTGACCAAAGTCAATAGAGAAATTCGAGACACATACGATGATTTCTGAAACTAAAGCTAGGAAGAAATCATAATTTAGGCATATGCTTTTTATTTTTATTTTTTTATATCAGTTAAAGATATTTGTATGTAGTCCGCAACCAGAAGGTGCTTTAAAGATTTATACCATACAACATCACTGTTGAATGTGCAATGAACTCAAGTAGTCTATCATGACCTATATATCATTATTTCCAACAACCGTGTTACACCCTAAAAAACAGTAAGAAGATGCATCTATACTTAATAATAATCACAGATCCAACTTGCTCTAAAATAATTGTGCATTCCTTTTCCTCCAAATAGTCCACCATAATTTAGGCATATTTTTGTAACTGTTATTAGCTAGCTGAATTATTTTTAGTTGAATCCTCGCACTAGCATCTATACTGGATTTGTACCCCTGAATCTTAAAATTTAGATCATGAAGGATCCGAGATATGCACCCTTATCAGACACTCACACTCGAGTCCGAGCTACTTAGGTAGTTATCCTTCAATATTTTTCTTTTTCTTCATAAATTTGATTCCATGTTGATTTGTTCAAGATAAGCAAGCGCGCTATCCATGCTATCATCACTTCAGTTCAATTGTTCTCATTCTTCAGTAATCTATTGGGTGCCTCATTGTATTTTAGACTATTTGATGCTCAAGTTACATTGATGCATTTTTCTCGAATGCAGGGGTAATGCTATCATGCGGTCAGTTGCCAGAAAACAAGAGACGGATACCTCAAATCCTGCTGATGTGACTTTACTTATAGGATCAGATACCGCGGTAAAGGCACTGCCTCGGACAAACAAATCAAAGACAAAGATGGTAATTAGGAGATTGGTGAGGACATTGAGTATAATTTCTATCATTGCAGCTTTTAACATCCCTCTATATATGATGCTTCTTTTCAAAGATTGGATTGATAAATGATCTACTATACAAATATGCCAGTGATGCTGGCTTCGATTAGGTACTTCACAATTAGGATACATAGAGACGAGACGTAAAAATGAGCAGGCGTTAGCATCTCTCCCTTCTTTCACATGTTCGCGATATTCAGTTGCTCTGTCGTTGTAAAATGTATTGAAATTGTTGTTTTGACATATCCTGTGAACAGAAGATCTGTAGTTTCTTTTACATAGACATAACGAGGTGCCACTTTTTTTTTGTTCAGTAAGAATTGGATGCTTTTATGTATTTATATTAACTATCTTTATTCTTGTGCACATAGTATTTGTATATATTTTTGTGTGTTATTTTTGTTAGTCTAAAGTTGTCAGTAGTTGCTCATCAAATTTAACTAATGATGAATCACCAAATTATATAGAATTAGTTTCAGTGTTTTTTACGTTTACTAATAAGGTGTATTCATTCTGTTTCAATAAGAATGCCTTTTTTTAAAGTAACTTTTTAATTTCAATTTTCAACATGATATATTTACGGTTACTACCTTGATAACATTTTACGTACATTTTGGGTTCATGTCAATTAGTGGCATTGGTTGGGGGATGACTGGCAGAACCAGATGTTCACGTCAAATCAATGAATGTAAAACACTTGCCTTTATCAAACAAATCTAATAACAAGCAATCACTGAAACAACATTTATTCAATAGGTTCATAAGACAAACCAATCTACATACATTCAACAACAACAACAACAAAAACTTCTACATGTACTCTCATTGATACATTCACATCAACAACTCATAATAGTTCCAACACTTCTTACAATCACAACACCAAAATATTATCTGTAAACTTTATTCAAGACACGAAAAAGCTCTAACGAGTTTATTTTTTGAGACATAAATCACTTGATCAAGGCATTTCAATCTAGACTTTCCAAAACGATGACATCTGAACACTTCTTCCTTCCAAGTCTTACAGAGTTGACATAATTAACCGGGCTATGAGCAGAAATCCCTGGAAGAAACATCCCCACCATCCGAAAAACTATTGATTCCCAGCTCTCTTTGTACTCAGGTCCATATATGTTACACATAAAGAAGCTTCTGATAAACTCCCAGACAGCATTCAGATACATTGGTAACACGAATCGTAGCCCAAAAAAGTTCATGTTTGGTTCTTCACATACTTGCTGCTCAACGTATACCATTCAAAATGTACCTATTGACCCCAACTTGCTTTTGGGGCTGAGGCGTAGTTATAGTTGTTAAATTGTTGTAGCTTATTCCTATATTTCCATAGTGGTGATCGATCCTCAAATTGGGATCGAGTGTAATTGTTATAATGTATCCTTAAAAAGAAGAAATTCTTACACAGTGTTGATGAACTGGATTATTCAGTTTTGTGCATAGTACTGTTTTTCCTGCGTGGATTTGTGCTTCTGGGGAAAGACGAGACACTGGTTATAACATTTAATTGTTTGTTATTGTACGTGACATTGTATTTTGCTAAAACGTTTACTTGGTTCTTTTGGTACAATATCATTTTACATCTTTTGAAAATAATTTTTGGAGTCATTTTTCGACATTTTGGTGAAACAAAGGGACATAAGGATGGTGTTTATTGATGTATATTAAAGACAGACAACAGTTTGTATATACTTACTTCCATCTGGTCAACAATAAGTAAATTTTTTAAGGTTTTGGTATATCCACTGAGAAAAGTATAAATAGGAAATTGCAAAGAAGTATATTTGAAAATTATTCATTAGATATTTGTTAAGACCATTTAAGAAAAAAATAATACCTTCTTACATTAATGTCTTCGAACAAAGTCTAACCCAATTTTCACAGTAATCAAATTCTCTTGACGTTCCTTTTTAATTGTCCTTAATTGATAACTTGAAACTTTTCTTAAGAAAATCATTAGTTATGAGGTGTTTAACCAAATTTTCCACACAAAAGTATTATTAATGACAATAATAATATATTCGGTGTAATTTTGTATACAAAGTATTAACTATACTTTGAAAGTCTAACTATAACTTTTTTAGAATTTTTAATTGTTCGGTGTTGACTTAACACATTTCTTAAGGAATAATAAATAGAATGACAATTTAACATTATCACATTTTGGATACAATAAATTCAATATTTTGAAAAATGCATGGAAAAATGATTATAGTTAATAATAATGTAAATTGAAAACTAAGTGATAAATTATTTTTTATTTTCCAAACTAGACAAGTAATTGTGGATATCTATTTTCAGTATAGTGGACAAGTAAAAACAAATGAAAGAAATAATATTTTATGTAATTATTTAATAATTAAAATCTAAAAAAATCAATAAATCTCTCTTGATTGATTTAAATAGAAAAATAAAATGAAAATTTTATTTTTTTCAATACAAGAGACTAGTAAAAAGGAACAATAGAGTAGATAGAGTAGCTTGAGAAGATTCTTTTATAAAACCCCAAACTTCAAAAAGAAACGATAAGTAAGAGTTTGACCATGCGATATCATATCATGATATGAAATTATGAGATGAAATTAGCGTTTAGACATGTGATTTCACGCTGATTTCATCTCATGATCTCATATTCTCCAAAAATTATGATTTGGGAATTTCAAATCATGATTTGAGATTTTTCAAATATAAAAATTGACCCACAAGTTTATATTTTGTAAAAACAACCCCACATTTATATCTACCAACTAGGGGTGTACATGGCTAGGTTGGTTCAGTTTTTTCAAATATCAAACCAAACCATATGTGTCGAATTTTTAAATTTATAAACCAAACCAAACCAATAAAACTCGGGGTTTTCAACCTCGGGTTTTTCGGGTTGTTTCAGGTTTTTCCGGTAAAGTATTCATACAAACATATAATTTAATTGTACTTCAAATATTTCTTTAGTCCTACCAAAAATACAACTATCTAAGATGTTTCTTAAAAATATAACACAATATGATATGATTAATGACACTAAAATATCCAACAAAAATAATAATAATGAAATTGCGTAAAACAAATATTGCAAATTAACAAGTCATAATAAAAATGATCATAATTTAAAAGTACTAAATCATGCTAAAATTAAGTTTAATAAGTATTAGTTACATGACTAAATATTAAAGAAAATTAAAATTAGATTATGTATTTTAATTGTCTAAACCAATGTAAAACTAAAGAGCAAATATTCAATATTATTGTCATTCTTAGTGTTGAATTGATTTTCTTTTTGCATTAGTATTAGTTTGATTTTGATTTAAGCTTTATTGGCCAAGTTCTAAGTTTCAAACTTGAAATAATATATTAAAAGATAAAAACTATGGAAAAGTATAAGAAACTTTTTAAAACTATATCAAAGTAAATATTTTTATGTATAAATAAATTTTAAAATTATATATATAAATTCGGGTTGGTTTGGTCTTTGAGTGTTTTTTTTTTAGTTTAAAACCAAACAAACCCAAATATAGCGGTTTTTTTTTTTCTAAAACCAAACCACTAGTCGGGTTTTTTTTCCGGGTTGACTCGATTTTGCGGTTTGGTTCGGTTTTCGGTTCGGTTTTGTACACCCCTACTACCAACCATTTATTTCATATGCAAATAAATTTATAATTCATTTCATTACTTTTTAAATCATTTACATCTCATATATCGATTATTCTCAAAACATAGAATTTATCAATTGCTACTTTACCATTTATATTCACCAAATTTATTATTTTTATCAAATTTATTTACCAACCAAATTGACCAACAAATGGCTCAAAGTAAAAATGTTGATTCGTCTTCTTGGTCATATGAACAAGAAATGTAAGTTCAACTTGAAAAAGTTGTCCGTACTATGTGGGAGACTATATTAAAAACTAGTACACCACAATTTATACATGTTTAATTTTTTTTATTGAATTAAAGTTTGATCAATAAATCTTGTATTTTTTAAGAATATCTTTGTGATAATGTATTATGGGATTTTATAAACTTTTATTTATTTGGTAAGATTGTATAAAGAATTGGGACAATTTAATAGTTTACAACTTATGAGATTTTTATGTTTACGAGAAAACATACCACATAAAAGGTTCAAATCGCATGTTCAAACAAAACTTCAACATCATTTCATGATTTCATATCGCATGACCAAACCATTTCATCTCATAATTTTATTTCATGATTCATATCATGATTTCATATCGCATGACCAAACGACCCTTATACTAATATCTCCCTACATTGTAATCAAATACTGTAATATTTTTAAGGCAATTAAATGTGATATTTTAAAGCCATCTTTTAGTTTTCTAAAAAGCTATATTCATTTCAAGATTAAAACTTACTAAAAGTTATTACTACTATTATATAAAATTAGTTAAGTATACCTGCTTTACATAATTTCTGAATTTCATAATTATCCCTCAGAAGTATGTTGATAAAAAAACTGCTTACTAATCATTGTACAAACGAAAAACCATGAAATAAAAAATAAAAAATAAAAAATAATTAAGAAAAATAGAAGAAAATCACCATTGATGTTAAAGAGGTGCCAAGCTACCTATAACTAAAAGTCTAAAAAACTCAGCTAATTAAACTAACTTATTCAGCTTTGTGAGCTTTGTTTTGGGATCTAGAAGAAAAAAATGGAAGTAGAGAGGGAGCAGTAATTGCTGAGTTAACAGAGATGTTGAAGTTAGCTGTTTTCTTAAGCCTTATTTGGGCATTGACTCTTCTCTATGGAGAGATGTTCTCATTTTGGGTCCCTTTTCTCTCATGTTCTTGGCCTCATCCTCCTCCTTCTTCTTCCATGGTAAAGTTCCAAACTTTGATGAAGTGGTAATTTACTTTTAACTTTATCTTTGACTTGAGCTAGATTCAAGAATCATTTTTTTTCTCTATTTATTGTTCTGTTTTGTGATGTAATTGACAGTGTTCAGCTGCAAGTGAGCTTGGATTTTGAGGGGTTGTGTGATGTTAAAGAAATGATCTTTTTCTACTTCTTTTGGTTAAAAATGATTTCCATTTCCCATTTTTGTAAGTCTATTTTGGGATTTGGGATTCCTCATCTTAAGCAGCTCAACTCCAGATCAGGGAATATTCAGCTCACCGTTGACCAATGGAAGATGAAATTTATCCTTCCAACTGAATCTGTGAATTAGTATATAGTGTATGCAATTGTTATCATCTTTAGTTTGTAAAATGATAGTGGCCTTTCATTTTGTACTTCCAACCACTTTTTATGCTAGTTGGAGCTGTGATTTTGTGTGTTAGTTCTTGTTTACTCATTGAGAATCATAAGTGTTGGGTAATGCCAACATCATACCTATGGGAAGGTCTACAAGGGGGCTGGGGTGGCCTGGGTCGGAGTCATGATCGAATGTGGCGCTTGATTGGTGGGCTTGGTTAAGAAATAAAGTTGATCCCTTGCTATCAACTATAACTTTTGGTATGATGGTAAGCGGCTAAGCGCTTGATCCTAACAATATTCTGTCAAAAGCTCATTCAGATTTAACAAAAGGCTAGCTTGTTTAGAAATTAAAAAGAAAATAAAAGAACTCTTTTTGGTAAGTTAACTTATAATTATATGTATAAGTGGTGGACTTTCGTATGCTAGATACTTTATTTGAGGGAACTTCTTCGGTTAATTATAGAGCAATAATTTGGTAGCTCTAGATAAGGCAATGCTTTTTCGGTAAATTTCCTCTTCATGAAGTCTACTTCTTAATTATCTCGATACTTAGATGTATACATTTTAATGACTTGTCCCCTCCATAAAGATTCAGCTTTTTTGAGCTGGCGTAAAAACTCAGGTGTATTAACCTTTGTTTTCCTTGGTTTCAGTCAGATGGAGTAGATCATCAACGTGATTACGTGAAAATTGCTGTTCTGACTGATCCTCAGGTATTGCTTCTGAAAATAATGGTGGATTTACTGTGCTTATCTTTATATTATTCTGTGCTTTGACATTTTGATTTCATATTCACAACATATTTTGTATTTTGACAGCTCATGGACAGAACTTCTCTTCATCTTGCCCCGAAATCCTTTGCACTTGAAGCTGCTCAGTTCTATACATATTTGTATATGCGCAGGGCATTCCTATCATCTATTTTACCATCCAAACCTGATATAATTCTGTTCCTAGGTGATTGTTCCGACGGTGGGTCTTTTCTTTCTGATGAAGAGTAAGTACTTGTGTATGCTTAATGATCTATCTTAAAATTTTACTCTCCTAATAAAAAATTAAACTACTTTGTGGATGAAAATTGAAACCTAGCTCTGATTGTAATTCTCTGTATCTCAGTCGAAAACTCTACTTTTTGGACTAATTCAAGACACATTCCTATCAGTTGCTTCCTTATATAAAGTTCATAATTGAGTCATTTTCATAAATGAAATATCTGAATGTTCTCTAGTTATTCTTCTGCTTTGGACTTCGATTTATTTAATTTGATAGATGGCAGGAATCCCGGAGTCGGTTTAAGCATATATTTGACATTGACATGCTTGAGCAAACTACAAACATAAAGCTGTACTACCTTGCTGGAAACCATGATATAGGGTATGCAGCTTTTCACTCGCGCATGCCAGAGGTGTGTTAATTATTAATATAGAGTTGGAACATGTTTTCTAACTGATGCCAAATTTGAATTTTTAATATGCTTTTTGACTTGTTCATATCTCATCTTCTTTTCATGTATCAAATTACTCATAAGCCTATTAAAAGATGGAGATTAAATCTCCTTCTAAAACATTGCATCAAACAAACCTATTATTTAGTGGATGGTTTCAAATTTCCGCGGCCTAAAAGGCCATAATCCCTCAAAGAAGCGGTCGCGAAGGGATACCTCCGCATAGCTAGTTAGCAGGCTGAGGTCTTGTTTTGCTAACGGAATTAACCAGACAAATCGCTCCACCAACTAAGAACAACCATGCACCACCACCCATAGAATCAAGAAATACTTACTATTTCTGGACTTGGTAAGTTTTCCCGTCTTGAGTCAAATTAAGCCGCAATTCCTGGTGGTGCACTTCCATCAATTCTTTTAAGTTTCAGCCTTGCGACCATACTCCTCCGGAACCCAAAAAATTGATTTCTCATAAGGTTCCGGCGGAGTCCTAAAAGCAACAGATCCCTGACCGGCATCACTTATGGTTGAGACTAGGACGGTATCTGATGGTCTTCGAGCCCCCAACATTGCACAATAAGTACTGAAGAAATATTTTTTGGTGCGTTGCGGCCTGCTCGAGCTCAGTTATCACATTAGGAAACTTTTGGTTGAAAATTTAGTCATGAGCTTTGTCTTTCACTCTTTCTAGTGTCCCAGATACTGGAAAACTGCTGGAATAGTGTCCATGATTAACTGTAGCAAGTTACCTTGTTGGTCATAATTGTTAAGGAAATTTGATGCACCTAAATTTTCTACAACCAAGAGTTCCGATGAGTACCAGGTTTCACATTGAGAGGATACAGACACAACAACATCTAATAGAGCTTAATTTTGGAGTCATGATCATCTGAGTACTAAGGCCTCGTTTGGACATGATTTTTGTGAATTAAAATCAATATTGATTTAAAGTTGAAATTTTGTTTGGACATGCAATTTAGATTTCTTAAGTTGTATTTTTCCTCGTAAACATGAAAACCCCGCAATTTGTGTAACTATCAAAACTTCCCAAAGTTTACGTCGAGCATGAGTCAAGTTTTACATTTAAAAAAAAATTGAAATCTACTTTTTGGAGAATTTGAGATTTGAAATTGAAGTTGAAATTTTGTGCAAATTTCTTAGACAATTTCAAATCAAAACTTGAAATTGGGGTTCCATATCCAGGGGCCAAATGCCTATTAAGTAAGTTAACTAATTTATTATTCATAGCATGAAGAGTTTTCAGATTAGGTCAACTAGTGTTTGTAGTTGCTTAAACAAACCCATACAAGCTTCAATTTATCTGGCATCAGTGCTTTGTTTCAAGGAGCACCAAATGTCTCTATAAAACAAAAATTTATGATTCTGCAAACCTATTTCTTAAGTTCTCCCATTTGGCTAGCTATTTTGTCATGTTACTAGCCTGATGGAATCTCTATACCGGAAACTTTAACATACAGATTTAGTGCATTCATTGCTCCAGCCTGGTCTGTGAAGCAGAACATTCTGGTTTACTCCTATTCTATTTCCGATCTTATCTGTGCATACAATAATGCAGGTTATCAAACAGTATGAGAAAGCATTTGGTGCAAGGAGCTATCAGTTTACAGCTGGGAAAGTAGATTTCATCACCATCGATGCGCAAACCTTAGATGGTAATATCACAATCTACTCTTTATTTGGAGCTCTTTTTGTTCTTTCTATTGATATATAAAAGTTTGGAGACTTCAACTGTTATTGCTTAGAGATAAAATTAGCTTTTCTTGTTTCAGTGTCGAAGAGTTAAAATCCATTATTTGAATAAGTATTCAAGAATATATTTTCCTGGTGTTTTTCTTTCTCTTATTTCAATCTCCCAATTCCTTTATACCTTTTTATGTACATGAAGTGTCTAAAAATGCTAATTTATTTATTAGTTGCTGTTTTAGAACATGTGACTACTCTTCGAGATAGAGGGTTCTAACTATAATGTAATTTTCTGTATGACACATGACCATGTGACTACACTTCGACGATCAGAACAGATTATATAAGTAGTAATTCATTGCTAATGAGCTGCTTCAATTCATGTTGTTGTTTTGTAAACACCACTTCAATGATTTTGATTTTCTTCCTATCAATTAACATGAAAAAGAAACTATTGATTATGGGTCAATTCGTGGTGTTGTTATTTCGTAAAGACTCACAGCAAAATCTCTTGTCTACAGGGTATCCCCAAGACAATGTAACCCCTGCCACATGGGAATTTGTCAAAAATGTCTCTAAGCGTATGTTCAGCCAATCACTATCCATGTATGTTGTGATTTGACTAATGTGTAAGATGCTCAGATCATTTTACTCTGTCTTATGCAGATCTGTCTTCAAATCCAAGGGTTCTATTGACTCATATTCCATTGTATCGACCAGATCAAACTGTGTGCGGTTCATATCGCTCATCATCAATTATTAATCAGGTAAAATTTAACTTTTTCTTAAACTTGTCAAAGTTGTTTCAGCTTTTTCTATTTTATAGAGGAAAGATTCCCTCCCCTGAAAGTCACCATTCATGTACTATTCCTCTCCAGTAAAAGAGCACTTGAGTTCGGTAACCTAAACAATAGGAATTATGATCTTTAAAAATTCTTCTTCATTTTGCTTGTTGCTATTGTGAAGAGAAAAATGTGACTTTTCTTGTAATATGGTTAATTAATAGGTCCCTCATATATTCTGTTTTGATAAACATATCTTTGGTATCATGTAGAATCCTGAGAGAAAGAGTTTATAATGAAAAGTTACATATTTCGTCATTTATTTCAGAGAATCAACCGTGCTGCTCAGGATAATGAAATATTGTAAGCTCTTACTCTCACTTTTAGTGGCTTATTACGGATTTACCGTGTCTGTACGCATGGATGTTTATGTCAGACTTGGTCACAATTCCATTCACAGATATCATAACTATATTACTGAAAAAGGAACAAATGTTCTGCTTGACTCGATCAAACCTGTAAGTATTTCCTTCCATTTTATGATGCCCGCATGGCCCAATGATCTTTTATATATTTTTCCAGTAGTAATTCTAGATACTATTGCATGTAATGTAGGCTTATCCAAAACAAAGTAGCAATATAAAGGGAAGAAATTTCTACCCAATACTAATTGAAATGAATGATTTTTGGGTTGCATTATTTTGAGTTTCTGCAGGCACTAGTTCTCTCCTGGCATGACCATGATCAGTGTACAGTAATCCACAAATCCAAATATGGCTCCGTAAAAGAGGTATCATACCTTGTTTAACTGAAAAAGTTTGTATTGATTGGATGGTGTTTGATTGATAGTGTTGTGCAGCATACTCTAGGGACTATAAGCTGGCAGCAGGGAAATTTGTTTCCATCTTACATGCTATTATCTGCAAGTAATCTTATCTTACCGAACGGATCAATGCCAGAGGAGGCAATTTCCACAAAAGTGTGCTTTCTCCCTGTGCAGTTATACATTTACATATGGTAATTCAGTATATTGAGATGAAAACAAAACATTTGTCTTAATAAACCGTGTTTCTTGTAATCTTAAAGTTTGTTTGTGGATGTTTCAGGTATATTTTGCTGTTTGTCATGACCCTTCTTATTGCCGTCCTTTGGCCCACGAATGGGGTGCTCTTTCCGCACTATCTCGATGGATTTCTGAGGAATGTAAGAGGTCTAATTAGTTCAAGCTTTTCGGGAGGTGGGGAAAAACTGAAAAGTGAAGATGAGATATATGAATATGAGGAGATATGGGATGCAGAAGGATCGATGCACCTCATAAAGAAAACCTTTAAAGTGTCTTCTACATGCTCAAGCGACAGCGCTTCAGTAGAACGGTAAGTCCCATCAAAGAGAACCAGTCATTGCATGAACTGCAGCGAGTAACTATTTATTTTTACTTGAGCATGCTTGTGTGTTTCTCGAAGTTGCCTCCTAGATTACAAGCACCATAACCTTGTTAGATAGCAATGCACTTTAAGAATTGCAGGATCTGATCGTGCATTACAGCAAGTCCCCATGTACCTCTAAAAATCTGTATGTCTAAGTCTACTGTCAGTGAGGAAGTATCTCACACTACAACTTGGCTTGGAGTAGTCTAAGTTGCTCGGATTCTTCACTTCCAGTGCCACACCTGTGTCGACACGACATGTGTATGGGATCCGTACCACATTTGGCCAATCGTTTTTGGATACTTTTGACCAAAATCAATAGAGAAATTCGAGACACATACAATGATTTTTGAAACTAAAGCTATGAAGAAATCATAATTTAGGCATATGCTTTTTTTTTTTTTTTTATATCAGTTAAAGATATTTGTATGTAGTCCGCAACCAGAAGGTGCTTGAAAGATTTATACCATACAACATCACTGTTGAATGTGCAATGAACTCAAGTAGTCTATCATGACCTATATATCATTATTTCCAACAACCGTGTTACACCCTAAAAAACAGTAAGAAGATGCATCTATACTTAATAATAATCACAGATCCAACTTGCTCTAAAATAATTGTGCATTCCTTTTCCTCCAAATAGTCCATCATAATTTAGGCATATTTTTGTAACTCTGTTATTAGCTAACTGAATTATTTTTAGTTGAATCCTCGCACTAGCATCTATACTGGATTTGTACCCCTGAATCTTAAAATTTAGATCATGAAGGATTCGAGATATGCACCCTTATCAAACACTCACACTCGAGTCCGAGCTACTTAGGTAGTTGTCCTTCAATATTTTTCTTTTTCTTCATAAATTTGATTCCATGTTGATTTGTTCAAGATAAGCAAGCTAATCATGCTATCATCACTTCAGTTCAATGTTTGTCATTCTTCTGTAATCTATTGGGTGCCTCCTTGACTATTGGATGCTCAACTTACATCGATGCATTTTTCTCGAATGCAGGGGTAATGCTGTCATGCGATCAGTTGCCAGAAAACAAGAGACGGATACCTCAAATCCCAGTGATGTGACTTTACATATAGGATCAGATACCGCGGTAAAAGCACTGCCTCAGACAAACAAATCAAAGACAGAGATGGTAATTAGGAGATTGGTGAGGACATTGAGTATAATTACTATCATTGCAGCTTTTAACATCCCTCTATATATGATGCTTCTTTTCAAAGATTGGATTGATAAATGATCTACTATACAAATATGCCAGTGATTCTGGCTTATATTAGGTACTTCCCAATTAGGATACATAGAGACGAAATGTAAAAATGAGCAGGCGTTAGCATCTCTCCCTTCTTTCACATGTTCGCGATATTCAGTTGCTCTGTCGTTGTAAAATGTATTGAAATTGTTGTTGTTTTGACATATCCTGTGAACAGAAGATCTGTAGTTTCTTTTACATAAACATAACGAGGTGCCACTTTTTTTTTGTTCAGTAAGAATTGGATGCTTTTATGTATTTATATTAACTATCTTTATTCTTGTGCACATAGTATTTGTATATATTTTTGTGTGTTATTTTTGTTAGTCTAAAGTTGTCAGTAGTTGCTCATCAAATTTAACTAATGATGAATCACCAAATTATATAGAATTAGTTTCAGTGTTTTTTACGTTTACTAATAAGGTGTATTCATTCTGTTTCAATAAGAATGCCTTTTTTTAAAGTAACTTTTTAATTTCAATTTTCAACATGATATATTTACGGTTACTACCTTGATAACATTTTACGTACATTTTGGGTTCATGTCAATTAGTGGCATTGGTTGGGGGATGACTGGCAGAACCAGATGTTCACGTCAAATCAATGAATGTAAAACACTTGCCTTTATCATGACTAGCTTTTAGATTGATGGTCTACTTATATTGACTTGGACAATCCTCCTCTCGTGACTAGCTTTTGGTGTTGAGTTAGGTCTATGTATCATATTTTTACATGCTATTAGAGTCGGGTTTATCCCTATTCAGGCTCTCGGCGCTCTAGTTGGGTCTACATGAAGTGGGGTACTAGAGTGGGTTAGAGTCCCACATTTATGAGTTAACTTTTGAGGATGAGTGAGGTCCACGTGTCATATCTTTACATCGTGTAGACAAAGAACAACTGATACAATTCATTTTCATTATCAAACAAATCTAATAACAAGCAATCACTGAAACAACATTTATTCAATAGGTTCATAAGACAAACCAATCTACATACATTCAACAACAACAACAACAAAAACTTCTACATGTACTCTCATTGATACATTCACATCAACAACTCATAATAGTTCCAACACTTCTTACAATCACAACACCAAAATATGATCCATAAACTTTATTCAAGACACGAAAAAGCTCTAACGAGTTTATTTTTTGAGACATAAATCACCTGATCAAGGCATTTCATTTCAATCTAGACTTTCCAAAACGATGACATCTGAACACTTCTTCCTTCCAAGTCTTACAGAGTTGACATAATTAACCGGGCTATGAGCAGAAATCCCTGGAAGAAACATCCCCACCATCCGAAAAACTATTGATTCCCAGCTCTCTTTGTACTCAGGTCCATATATGTTACACATAAAGAAGCTTCTGATAAACTCCCAGACAGCATTCAGATACATTGGTAACACGAATCGTAGCCCAAAAAAGTTCATGTTTGGTTCTTCACATACTTCCTGCTCAACGTATAAGCTGTTATAGTACATACAAACACCAAAATGCTTATACAGAAATGTTTTATCATCATAAGGTAACCTCGGAACAAGATCATTGCTATAAACAACTCTGAAGTACTTAGGCACCGGATGTTCCAAATGTTCTTCCATAAACCTCCCTAACTGCCTATTCCCAATCCTAGGTTGACCATATGTGTATACACGCGATAATCTCTTCATGACATCCATTTCCTCATGTATAACTAGCATCGTTGGAAATAGTATAGCCAACGCTCCTCCTAAGCTATGTCCTGTAACGACAAACCTTGCATTCTCGTGCTCCTTTAGTAAACTTTTGAGTTTGCTTCTAACAGTATAATAAGCAGTCTTCCTCTCTGGATGAGCAATAGTTACATCAACATTTTTATCAAAAAGATGTTCATGAAACGTGGAAACGTTTACTCTGCTTCCTAATCCTAACGCTTCTAAGAATCCCATATGTAGTTTTCCTATTTTAGGAATTTCATACCACGAGTAGTCGAAATCAGTGATCCAATCATCAGCATCAAATGGCTCAGTACCTCTGAAGCTGATCAAAATCAAGTTTGCATCTTTTGATTTATCGCATAGTATGAAAACTTGAGTCGAATTCTGTTTCTGGTAATCTGTTCTCAACAAACACAGATTTTCAAGAAAGAAAATGTTCATATAATCAGAAAATTAGGAAACATAATCAAAGAAGAAATGGGCTTGAGGCAATTCCATTCAGGATACATCAAGTGCATATTTTTCTAATGCTAAATTATGCTACGTAGCTTTTTCAGTTTCATATCTGAACTATTGAGAATGTGAGTTTCCTACGTGAACTATCACATAATAGTAGTTAGCTAAACACACATCATCGACTGATTTCTGATGATGTGTGTGTACACACTCTCTCTTTTGTTTCTGCCATATTGTGGTGCTCTACGTGGAAACCGTGGCAAATCTAAATAGATTAATATTAGGTTAAAGGATAAAACTATCACTGTATAATTTAATTTATTCCCACCGTGATATTCACCATCTTATTTTCTACCGTCTTTGCCGTGGTCTCGTTTTTGCCATGGCATCGGTATCTCGAACTTGAAAGAGGAGGGTTTAGGATTTAAAAAATTAATGTCTGCAAATAGAGCCGCGATATATATAAATGTCAGGTGGACGAAGATTTAATAGACAAACACGCTTAAAATCATTTCTAGACAAACATTTGTTCTAGTCAACATCTAGGTGTGTTTTGTTAACCATTCGGTGATAGTTCAAGTACGAAACTCAATAAAGTAGGATAGTTTAATTTTGTTTTTGACCCTTTAACTCTACAACTTAGGAAATGACTTTTAATTCAGATTAATAGTCATGTTCTTTCACAATATATTACAAACTATCTAACATGAGCAAGGATATGATCAGTTCTTACCATTCCAGCAGTTGTAAAAATCCACAAAATGCATCTGTTTTACAAAAGATAAAATGTTACTTCTAGCAAATGATCAAGAAAATATTACTAATGAAGAAGCTAATTAAAGTATAATATATATACCTTCCAGTGATGATTTACAACGTCCTTAACGACGTTTTCGTTTTCATAAGCCAACTTTGAAGACATCATACATAAATCCATCAGAGCTCTATGTCTCATTCCCAGTTGCTCATTTTTTTCGATGAAACTATCTGATTGAGCAATTTCCTTCGTTAATATTTCAGTGTTGTATAGTAAGTTAATTCTTCCATCTATATGGCCAATAATACTTATGAAAGTTGCAGTTCCTCTCTGTGGTATCACCAACTTTCCTGTTTATATGCAACATTTTTGTTTATAATCAGATAACTAAATTTATTATACTCCTAGCTAGCTAGTTAACTCATAGAAGTCATGAGATATGTTTCCAGTTTTTCAAGCTAGTCGTGTTTTTCATTTACACGTCTTTTAAGAAAATAGTAATTAGGAGGGTGTTTGACTGTTTTATCCTTATTTATGTCTTACGATATGATCTTTCTTATTCAATTATTTAGAGCATGTTTGGATTGACTTTTCATTTTTTACTAACGTAAAATTAAGTGCTTATAAGCACTTTTTTAACTTATCAAAAACACTCCAAAAGTGCTTAGAAGTTATTTTAGCTTAAAAACACTTAAAATAAGTCAATCTAAGCAGGCTCTTAATATATTTATGTGTCATAATTAAAGTGTTAACAGTTTTTTTAAAAAAAAATTACTACTAACTACTTGAGATAAAATGGAAGAAAAAAATAATGGTAATATTTTTGTTTTGAACTTCTAAAACGACAAGTATTCTGAGACATATTTTTTAGTAAGAACGACAAATATTTTGAAAAAAAATGAAGAACATATTTGAAACATAGTCGAAGGTAGGGTATCAACTTTATAGGTTCTGAATTTTATAATAACGATTTTAAGTAATAATATATGAGTTTTTTATTTGATATTTATACATGTTTAATAAATTTAGTAACAAAAATACACTATTTGAACAAAATTTATTGAGTTATTCGACCAAACTCTGCCCCTGATTTAAAACCATAAATTTCAAAATTTTAGTTGTCTAGTCAAATATCTTCACGTAAAATGAAACGAAAGAGTAGGGGAGTATTATTATTACCATGCAAGATATTGTGGAATAAGCCAAGAAAGTTGCCATTAAGAGAGAAGAGGTTGATGAAAAACTCTAGGAAGTAGCCACTCCATTCCATTGGTTTCTTCAACACCTTTAATACTTTCCTCACTAAGATGGACACAAATATTACCCATCTATGATCATCCACTTCTTCTCCGCCACCACAATCACCACCACCATCATCAACACAAGAATATTCGAGAAACTTAGCTTTGATCTCTCCTCGTAGGCCTCCGAGGAGGAGGCCTACGAGGTCCCGTGTTCCTCCATTTTCCGGTTTCACTATCAAGAAAGATTCATTACTTGTAGCCATGTTGATGTTCTCCTGAGCTAAGTGTATGTACGTAGAATATAGTTGATGATTTAATAAATTGCATTTGTTGTTAGGATGATAAAATGTGAATTTATAGCACTAATAAATGGGGAAAATTGATAAGTCAGCAGTAACGTGTAGTAAAAGTATTGTATTCACCAGTGAAGTGAAGGCAATAATAAATACAGAAGTTGACGTCAATAAGGTAGGGATTATCAAAACACCAGTACAATATCGGAATATGATCGAACTTTTTCTGATTTTAAAATTGATTAGGTCCTCCGTTGAAATTTGAGGTATGGGTGGTATGCCCACATACAAAATATTTGTAATTTTTTTTATGTCTGGTTAGTTAAAAAAATGTTTTTTTTTTAATTTAGGATATTGAGTAACATTAATATATTGTCTATGGTAAGGTCCATCTAGAAAAGGGTGAGTCAGATCGATCGAACATGGAGCTTCCTTGGTTGATTTGGTTAAAAAATAAAATTATGATCTTGCTACTGGCTATAGCTTTTGATAATTATGATAATAAACGTTTAATTCTAACAAGTGCTATTAAAGTCAAGATTATGAATTCAATTCCCAAGAGCAACATGTTGCATGAGACAGATTGTTGAGAGGAGAATTGTTGGGTAATGTCAATATCGATTATCTGCCTTATGGCAAGGCATTTGCTTGGTAGACTTCTACTATCCGTTGTAATTTTTTACATGATTGATAATGATTTGTCTTAACATAGAAAAATAAATTCCTTAAATGATGATTATGATTTTCCTAATAAAACTAGGGAAAACGATTTTCACAAATAACATTTTATATTAATTATCTCCTCCCTTTCAATAGAGTCTGAAACAATTATTATTAGCCAAATCACATATAGCTCTTAAAGTTATTGTGTGATAATTTAGATACAATATTTTTTGTCTATTATTTCAGTTTATATGGCTTCTTCTTTTTCCAGTCATCTAGGTTTCGAAAAAGATTATATACAACTATATTTGGAATAATATCTTTTGCTAATATATAAAAATAATCACTCATTTTCTTAAAAATATTTACGCACCAAACATACCTTATAAGTACAAAAAAAATCTTAAAAAATGAGTACTTAATTTTAGTAAAACTATTTTTAGCGCCTCTTTCCTAAAAAATGGGTGAGAAAGTTACCTTTAGGTTGTTTCTTGAAAATAAATCACTTCTTAATTTGAGCATTACGTGGTCATTTCTTCTTCTTCTCTTTGACAAGAAAATTCATAGTGATTTTCAATTGTATCGTATAGTCGCTCGTCAAAATAATATATATATATATATATATATAATGATCTACATAAAACTTTACTTCCATTTTGGTGGAATAGAAGAGAAGATATTTTGTTTCCTTTTTTCCACCTTTTAATCCACAAAAATATCTTAATATTTATGTATATTTTACTTTTTTTTTAACATTATTTATAAATAACATTACACTGAATATATTATTAAGATAATTATTAATCTACCTAAAAATTACATCAATTTCAAAAAATCTACTAACATATTTTATAATTTACAATCGTAAAATTTAAATTTTGAATCGATTTCTAAATTTGACTTGTTTGCGTCATTTGGCTATGGTCCTCATAATTCACAAAGAATTAATATTGAGATATCCTAGGTAGGAGATACAAGTGAGATAACGGCGCTAACAGGTGTGGACCATATGTTTATCGGAAAGGAATATTTTGGGATTTGGGCTAACGGTTTTATTATTTTTTCTGTCTCAAATTATTTATCATGTGTTTTTTTAAAAATATTTTGTTATGAATTAGATATATATAGAATTTATATATATATATATATATCTCATATTTACCCATAAGACATGCGCCCATGTCATTTCAAGATAGAACCTTCTCAACTGACCAAAAGCTCTGAGTTACAGATAAAATTAAAAGTTAAGTATGTTATTTTTTGCCCATAAGGCAGACGTTCAAGACATTTTAAAATAGTGAATCTGTTCAATTCACTATAACAAATATTACAATAAATATGTACATTAAAAGTGCTAAAAATATTACCGACATTAGTTAAATGTTATTAAATTCAATATCACTATAGATTTTAGGAACATTTACAAAGAGTGTTATTTGCCTCTAAAAAAACATATCAATTAAGTTATTGCCGCTAAAGATAATTTCTTGTGTAGTGCTTCACCAGCTTAGTTATGTTCCCTATCAATATATAAATTCTAACTTTTACCCATAAGGTAGACACATGGGCGGACCCACTCTTAGCCAAGGGGTGTCAAGTGACATCCCTTTGTTAGAAAATTACATCATATATATATAGGTCAAATTTTTGTTTAATAAATATATAAATACTGACGCCTCTTAACACAAATTGAAAGTTTAGTCTAGTGGTTAAAGCGTTATGCAAATTCTTTGAGGTCGTGTGTTTCTAATCTTAATAGCTTCATTATTATATTTTTTTTACTATAACTATTGACACTCCTTAATGGCAATCCTGAATTTAAACTTAGGCGGAAACTAAAATTCAAGACCGCACACTTTATGACACTAACCCAAGAAGGAATGTTGGGTAGATATAGACCATTGCGTTACGCTACAAACAGGAAATAACGTGAAATAATTTCTCTATTTGTTTTGTTTGAATCTTGTAGTCATACATTGGGAAGTGAAATTAGATGAGTAGATTTTATAGATAGAATATGCACTAAAAGAAAATAATTAATTCTGTTGAAATCATTTTTGGATATTTAGTCCTAGGCCCATAAAATTCTGTTAAGCTATCTTTTCTGTTATTTATTAAATTCCTTTTTCTTCTTTCTTTAGGTTGGAGAAAAGAGGAAGTGATTTTAATAGTATCAACACCTCTGAATTTTATGATTGAGACAAATTTTATTAAATATGTTATTGTATTTTGATAATTCAGCAATTATGTAGAGGCGAATAAAGAACCTCTTCACAAATTAGAGTATCTTAACTTTATATATATATATTGAGCCTATCTATTGATTATTTAAGCACTTACACGAAAGAGAGGAAATAATTAATTAAATCGTTGTATATTTTTGTGCTCAAAATCAAATTTTAAATGACATTTTACTTGTATATTAAAACTCTTACGATGAACATGTTTAGTGAGTGTATTTGCAAATTGACTATAATCTAACTTTGATGTCGAAAGAGCATGACAAGACACACATGAATTTTACGTGAAAAACTACACTAATTAAAGATGTAAAATTCACGACTACAATTCAATGAAATCGGATCTTGATCATGTTATATGGAAACCACAAAAATGCAAATATTTCATTTTTATTTTTTAGCAAATAAAGTCGAGAGTCGTAGATGAATGATGAATTTACATTCTTTTTAGCCACATTTCACTCATATTTGTGTATTTTTTTTAGTAGATTCTAGCAGGGCCGACTCAACAACATTGGGGGCCTAAAGCGAAACTTATTAAGAGAGGGCCCCTAATATTTTATTTTTTTCATCATATATACTTTTATTTAAATATATTTTTCTAGCTATTTTAGATGCTAAGTCATTAAGTACTGTTTTATAATCAACCTGTTTTAATAAAAAAAAAAATCAAATGATAATATAGCTAATTCATTCAATCTCTCTTGAGACATTGTTGATCTTAAAGAAGATTTAATCAATTTTAATTTCGAAAAAAAATCAGTTGAGGCAACGGTTACAGGAACTGTTAACATTATCCTATAAGCAATATGTGTATTTGGAAAAGAATCAAGTTTTTTTATTTGATTGAGTATTTTCATTAGATCATTATCTTCTACTTGTATTATTTCTCTTAACACTTTTAATTCAAAAAATAAATCTAAACCATCAATATCAGAATAACTATTATGGGTTAAAGAAAGTTCAAGGTTAAGACAATATATTTTTAAAATTTTCATCATCTAATAATCTCAATATTTACCACTAAATAAGAAATCAAAAATATTCTTATATGCTTCAATTGAGTCAAATCTATTTTGAAGTATAAAAAATACTTTGATCTACTCTACATATATAAAGTAATCAATAAAATATATAAGTAATTGTTTTTTTAAAATGGGGCCCCCCAAAAATATGGGGCCCCAAGCGATGGCTTTAGTGGCCTAGGGGTTAAGACGGCCCTGGATTCTAGCTTGATACCCCTTGTCTTCGCTCAATGAAAATTCTACCCAAATAAATTTCATCAAATTAAGTAAATTTTAGATGATTCTGCAATGAAAAATAAATGAACCAAGTAAATAAAAATAAGAAAATTCTGATATAATAAAATATTATAATTAAATAAAAGGGATAAGGGTCAGAAAAATACCTTAACTTTGGTCAGATTTGATGTTGCGATACTAAACTTTCAAAAGGACCTATTACCTCCCTAGACTATTTAATACCGTATTTTTTTTACCCCCTGAACTATTTAATAGTGTATTTTAAAGGTATATATGTGCCCACGTGGACACATTACTATTTATAATTTTGCATTATTTTTTATGTCCACGTGGGCAAATATATATATGTTTAAAATACGGTATTAAATAGTCTAGGGAGGTAATAGGTCCTCATGAAAGTTTAGTATCGCAACAACAAATCTCACCAAAGTTGGGATATTTTTCAGACCCTTATCCCTAAATAAAAATACAAATAATCTACGTGCTTAAAATATTATAATTATATCTTACTAAGTAATTTGTGTCCATTTCCGATTACGAGTTTTGGAAGATACATCATACATGTTTTAAAAACTGTTTATTCTCTTTTTTTAATCAAGAATGTGAATAAAAGAATTCAACAAAATTATTTATCTTTCCTCTTAAAATTTCACAATAATAAATAATTTTAAAAAAAATCTTTATAATTTATTTTATTTTAATAATACTACTATAACATATTTAGTTAAAGGAAAATTTCATATATGACAAACTGATTTAATGAAATAACGCTCTATAGGTATAGTTTATATAATTATATTCTATGGGTATAGTTTAGTTTGCTATTAAGCGTTTATTTTGTATATAACCATTTTTTTTGGTTAAAAATTTATACAATATTTAAAAAAAATAAATTAAAACATGAGCGCTAAATATAGTAACAGAAAAATTACATAATCCCACGATTCAAGCTAAATGTTCAAAATCAAATATTTTTTCCAAAAATGAGTTCTATAACATTTTGTTTCGTCAGACGACTGAAGCACCTGTTAATCGATATTTTTGTATATTCAACGCAAGTTAATCGTTTCTTTCAAGGAAACTTCATGTTTTGAAACGGCAAGAAAGTATACAATTGATTTGTACATTATATAATTGAAATTTTAAAAACCGAATAATTTTTATTTTGTTGATTAAGATGTTTCGCAAAAGTTTCTATTCGTTTATACAAGATTAGAGAAATCGTATATTAAGTATTCTATTCTATTTTTTTGTTCGAAAAAAGTTAAATGAATGATAAGATTTGTATATATGTATTGTATATGATTTGAATACAATTGTGTTCTTTAGTGCGAGTAATTTTTTTGTAATTTTACCGTATATATAAGTTATACGATTTGTTTATTGTTTAATTGAAAACATTGTATATGTAAGTAATCGTGTAAAATATTTATACCATGTATATGTGTTAGTAACTGTATAAAATTACTATGTCAAGTGTATATATGGATTGTATATGATTTGACACAAAGTTGTTCTTTCTGTATTTGATAATTTTTGGTGTAAACTAAATGTATATTTAATTGTGTAAGGTTTGCATATTATTTAATTATACTACTGTATATATGTAGGTATTTTTATAATTTATTTGATATTATTGGAGCAGGGTCTAAAATATCCTTCAAGTATTTGAATTGGTACAAAATTACACTTCATCCTCTTATCGACCCTAAAATGCCCCTGACGTCCACCTTTCTGCTCAAAAATACCCTCGATGTTAATCCTTTGACTCATATTTGCCATTATTTTTAATAGCTCCCATAAAGTAAAATTATTAAATATTTATTTATTATATTGCTTAATGTGATTGGTCCAAATTTAAACCCTTCTCAAATAAATAATAAAAATGATATTTTAAAAAATAATATTTTTCTATAATTAATTTCATGATATCTTTCTATTGGCATATATTAAAACAAACCCCAATTTATTATAACCTAACCCAACTCATAAATGGGGATCCAACTAAAATTCATACTTATCCCGGCTGATTGTCCATCTAAAAAAATTTATAATTTTCATTAATATAAAATTTTCTCTCAATTATCCAAATGTCTTGTTCATTTTCTCTTTTATTCCTTTTTTAATCTCTTATTCTTAATTAAGATATTCGAGACTCAATTTGAAATGAACTCACGTAGTTATATTCATTTAGTTAGTATTATTGTCATAATGGAAAGAGGGTGGAGATAAGAGAAATTATTATTTTTATTCTTTTATTTTTAATTTTGTATACACACAAAAGAATACTATAATATTTGTACATATTTGCTTAATTAAGTCATCTTTTATTGAAAAAATAATTTATATATGAATGCATCGTTATTTTCCTCATTTTTCTCTCTCTTGTTTATGACAAATTAAAAATAAATAAAATTGTGGACAAAATCCATTATAAAGTTGTGACTCTTACAAGCAACCATCTCAAAATAAAAGGTTGTATTGATTTCCTTTTGGCATAAATCAAAGGGAAATGATTTGATATATACTACTACTATATATTATTTTATTTATAGGGAATAAATTATGGGAATTGTAGTTCACATATTGATTCTCCAAATAAAATTTAGTTGAAAATAGAGCTAAAATGAATAAATAAATAAATACATACCCCAATCAATTCAAAACTTATTTGCTAACTACAAAAAGACAAAAATTGGGAATCAATTAAGCAAATTTAATCTAAAACTACAAACAAACAAAAGAATATATTCTACCGTTTTACAATACGTGGGGCCCACTGTCAGACAGTTGGATCCTTCAGCTATGACTATTTTGGATTCTCCTATTTATTTATTTATTTATTTTTCATTCATTATTTTGAGTGATTAATAAGTTACACTAAATAATTTTCATTAACATGATGTTCTGTGAGTATTATTTTGAGTGATTAATAAATTACTATTTAATGATTCAACTAATATCATATGGTCAGTGTTTGTAGTACGTGCACACTCTTTTTCAAAAAAAAAAAAAAATCACGAGGAAAAAATAATTTTACAGTGGCAAAATTAAATAGATTAAAAGTTAAAATTTATCAATTCAAAATATCCTTAATTCAAAAATGGCAGAGTGTGAATTTTGTCTTGATTTTAATCCAGATTCAACATGCATTGGTGAGACTTGCCTCTTTGTCAAATACAACATAGGTCAAAAGACCAACGGGGATGTTGCTTTCAAAGCGAAGTTCGACGAGCTTGTTACGGACATGTCGATTGAGTCCCTCCATCTTCGTATCGAGCTCATGTGAGTTGAAAGATCAATTTTTTATTCTTAAACCACAAGTATTATTAATATCATGATTTACTATGTAATATTGAATAAGGTGTTGCATGAGCTCAAAGACAGATACAGGAGGCAGAATTGAGATGGACTTCAATGAAGGCCCAGTAAGATTGATTTTGGCCCATTTGAACTAAGACCATTTATCTGTAGCATGGGTTCTGATAAAGATTAAAAAAAAGTAATATAAATAACTTTTCTAAGAGATATCTATCCGTACAACTCATTTGATATATTAAATGAAATCATAATATACTTAGATAAATTATCCTTACCGAGCTAATGAAATGAGCCACGAACAAATGGCAAAGAGCTTTTAGACGGTACAGTACTATTGCGAAAGCCACGAGGATGGTTATCAATTTTTAGAGGTGTTTTCAATACTTATCTCAATTAATATGGGACCGGGGGTGAAAAAAAATATTGTCTTAAAATAAAGGGACCATGGTGTACCGCTATAAAAGGAATGAAAACCCTTAAAACCCCCTTCATACCTTGTTTCCAAAAACCCTGAAAGATATTCCTCATCCAAAATGTCCAAGTGTGATTTTTGCTTAATTAGTTTATGATTATGTTAAGTAGCTAGCTTAGTTTATGATTATGTTAAGTAGCTAGCTTAGTTTTTGTTGGGTTATCGTTAAATAGTAATACAACTAATTAACTTGTAATGGTTTAATTGTTTTGTTAGGTATGTTTTCATTATCTCTAAATTGGATCTACATCAGTTATGATCGTTTCCTTAACATCAAATTATTATATGATTAAGTGATTTTGTGTAGGAAAGAAATAGTACATCAAAATATTATATTGTATTCAGGTGTTGCATTATAAAGTTGTGACTCTTAAAAGCAACCATCTCAAAATAAAAGGTTGTATTGTTTTGCTTTTGGCATAAATCAAAGGGAAATGATTTGATATATACTACTACTATATATTATTTTATTTATAGGGAATAAATCATGGGAATTGTAGTTCACATATTGATTCTCCAAATAAAATTCAGTTGAAAATAGAGCTAAAATGAATAAATAAATAAATACTCCAATCAATTCAAAACTTATTTGCTAACTATAAAATACAAAACTTGAGAATTAATTAAGCAAATTTAATCTAAAACTATAAACAAACAAAAGAAATACTCTACGGGTTTTACAATTAGGTGGGGCCCACTGTCAGACAGTTGGATCCTCCAGCTATGACTATTTTGGATTCTCCTATTTATTTATTTATTTATTTATTTTTCATTCATTATTTTGAGTGATTAATAAGTTACACTAAATAGTTTTCATTAACATGATGTTCTGTTAGTATTATTTTGAGTGATTAATAAATTACTATTTAATGATTCGACTAATATTATATGGCCAGTGTATGTATTACGTACACACTCTTTTTCAAAAAAAAAAATCAAGTGGAAAAAAAAAAATTACGGTGGTAAAATTAAATAGATTAAAAGTTAAAATTTATCAATGTATTAAATACTTCCTTTACCCATAAACTTGTCATCCTAATATCAATCCACTTTCATGGAGCTTACGATGAAATCACCACTCATTCAAAATCCTTGAGGTACACTTCACAACCTAAACACATTAATACGATTTCAAAAATCCACCACTATAATCTTCCTTATAGACAATGTTTTAACCTACACATCCGTAGTAATAACCAGTTGGTTTCTCAAATATAAATGCAACATCGAGTCTTATTATACGAGCTTGTGGTACAACTTAATTATAACTCCTTAAATAGTTAGTTTTTATGGCCAAACACACAAACATCAAGCTTTTGTCTAGGCTTGAAATGCCGAAAGACTAAAATAACATAACTAATTAATTAGGTAGGAGTATAAAAAAGGTACGAAAGATTAGACTCACACAATCATGACATTCCATGAACTAATATATGGTAAAAAACAAGAAATATTTTGTAAATATTATAATTGAATTAGATTATGTTATTAAGAGAACTAAAGAAGAGTCTTTTTAGTCTGTGAATGACTTTTATATACTCCCATAGTCCCTAATTATTTGTCCACTTTTCCTTTTTTAGTTGTTCCTAATTACTTGTCCATTTTGACAAATCAAGAAAGGACAACTATTTTTACATATTATATCCTCAATTATCAGGTAGATGCATTTTCTCATCTAATTAAGTTTATTTACAAAGTATCCTTGACATTTGTTCGTGGTTCATTTCATTGGCTCGTTAAGGATAATTTATCTAAATATATTATGATTTCATTTAATATATCAAATGAATTGTATGGAGAGATATCGTTGCCGGAGGAAATTTGCAATATGAATATTATGTCATGCTACAACCTTTTATTCGTATTACGTTTATTAACCTGTTAGTTTGTTGTTTGAAAATGCGTTTGCCAATATTATTATTGGTTTTGATTATTATTTCAAAACCGCGTGTTTGCCAATGTTAATGTTATTTCGTCCTATTTTAATTAAGGGAATTAAATAAAATTAGATATATATATTGGAGAGTGCTTTTGTTAACCATTCAACTTAATTAATTAGGAGGTCATAACTTGAATTTAGATCACTGCTATAACCCAAGAATAATCAAAAAGTATTATGATGAAAATCCCCTATAAATAAAAAAAAATAAAAAATAAAAAAGAAATCTGTTTGCATTCTCCGTTGGACATAGTACTATTTGGGATGAAAATATTCTCGTTGTTAGTACGTAGAAGAGAGAGAGAGAGACGGTTGAGAATTTTTTTTTTTTATCAAAATAGTCCTTACATTGTATCAACATTGTTTCCAAATAGTCCCTATAAACCCTTATATAAACCCTCATCATTTCATTGTTTCCAAGTATTCTCGCTCAAGCAAAATATCCTTAATTCAAAAATGGCACAGTGTAATTTTTGTGTTGGCTTTAATCCAAATTCAACATGCGTTGTTGAGACTTGCCTTTTTGTCAAATACGGCATAGTTCAAAAGATCAACGATGATGTTGCTTTCAAAGCTAAGTTCGAGGAGCTTGTTACGGCGTCATCGTCGATTGAGTCCGTCCATGTTCGTATGGAGCTCATGTGAGTTGAAAGATGATATTTTTATTGTTTTAAGTTAAAAATCTGAAAATATGCATGGATATGTTGTTGTTTCACTATTTTTACAGTTAAAGATGACATTTTTATTGTTTAAGTTTGTTGTTTTAAGTTAAAAATCATATTTTGATGGATATGTTGTTGTTTCCCGTTAGTTTTACAGTTAAAGATGAAATTTTTATTGTTTAAGTTTGTTGTTTTAAGTTAAAAATCATATTTTTATGGAGATATGTTGTTGTTTCCAGTTAGTTTTAGTGTTAAAGATGAATTTTTTGTTATTAGTAGCTAGCTTATTTATTTTCATGTTGTTTTAAGTTAAAAATCATATTTTGATGGATATGTTGTTGTTTCCCGTTAGTTTTACAGTTAAAGATGAAATTTTTATTGTTTAAGTTTGTTGTTTTAAGTTAAAAATCATATTTTTATGGATGTGTTGTTGTTTCCTGTTAGTTAAAGATGACATTTTTGTTATTATATAGTAGCTTAATTTGTTGTATTAAGTTAAAAATCATATTTTTATGGATATATGTTGTTGTGAATCTACTCAAAATATCATAGTAGTATTTAATTTGTTATTGATGCTGGACGCTGGTAGTAATATTATATTATATTGTTTGGGTTCGATCGGTCCCTTTCTGCTTCTTTTTCTGGTACGGTATATCATGTTCCGATAACTCGATCGGTGGAGCCTTTAATTTAATTACTGTGTGATTCAAATTATTCATACTAGCAGTTAATTATGTAGTTTTACACCAATTTTTATTTTCAGGCGAGCGGTTGCTGTTGGTGAGATCGCTGCCGCTGCTCATGCTGCTGCTGCCGCTGACGCTGCTGTTGCCGCTGCCGCTGACGCTGCCGTTGCCGCTGCCGCTGATGCTGTTGCCGCCGCTGCCGCTGACGCTGCCGCCAATGGGACGTGTTGGGAAGCCGTCCAGGCTTTCTTTGGCCCCTGTATTCAATGTTTTTGCACCTGCCTTCTAGGTTGCTGCTTATCAACTTAATTTAGAAAATTAATTAGGAAAAGGAAATTAGCAGGATTGCATGCATCAAGTAGTTGGATAATTATGTTTTGCAATTGCTTTTTCATTTGAATGCTTATGTTATGTTGTTTTATCGGATAATTTGATTGTGTTTTATATATGTTTCTCGTCTCTCAAATAATTTTATTGTGTTTAATTTGTCGAATAACAAGTAACTAACTTGCTCATATTTTTAGTATAGCTTCAAAGAATTAAAATGGAACTATAATGCTCCTACTCGATCAAGGACATATACAATGACAGAAATTAATTGCACAAACTAATGTAGAGAATTATAACTAATCTTACGACAAAGTTTTCAAAGAGGTTCTTTGGAGGTTAGGGGTGTACCTGTAGCGCACACTAGGTTGATCAAGGACATATACAATGACGCAAATTAAAGACTCGAGTGAGGATGGCGGGGGGGAGATTTTGAGCAATATGCTTCACCCCATGCATATTAATACTCTATAATGCATTATGAGTTTTAATTTCAAAACAGGTACATAAGTGATTATTTTAATTGTCACATAGACATGCATGCATTTTGTATAATTTTTATAGAAAATAAATAGTACTCCCTTCGTTCCATTTTATGTGGCACTTTTCGGATTTCGAGATTCAAACAAGTCGAACTTTGACCATAAATTTTTCATAGATCTTTTAAACATTTTGAATTATCAATTGTTGTGACTTATAGTACTTTTTACGTAGTTTACAAATATATATATTTCATATCAAAAAAATTAAAAATTTCATGCACAAATTCCCAGTCAAACTTAAACTGTATGACTTTCAAAAAACGAAAAGTACCACACAAATTGGGATAGAGGGAGTATTATTTCTTTTCTTTTTTTATGGCAATAGTCGGACTAGCCTAGACTCATTGATTAGTCCACCGGATCACCTAGCTAGCATAATATTTTGGCTCACCTTTCAATCGCAAAATCCAAAATTCAACTTTATGAATCTCAAAATGAAATGATTGGCCAATAGACCACATTTTATCCTTATTATTATCCTACTAGGTGCGGATCTTGAATATGATTTTCCGATTGAAGATCCATGCATGGGTATCTCCTCATGGTCTATTTTTAATTTATTTCTTATTATAACTACGATCCAATTTTCATTTAGAACCATATTCCAGTCATTAAGTGTAGGATCGCTTAACAATTAATTATTACTTTGATAAATTATTAAATTCAGTGCAGTCTTAATTAATTAATCTTTGGTCTAGATCATTTAGAAATAACACGTACGTATGAGTGTCAATTAATGTTTTCTCCTAGTAACTTTTTTTTTCCTAATCTAACAAATATTCCATAATTTTGTCGAGACCATATATTTTTAGCGTGTTAGGTCAAGTAGGGCGAGTCAATATAATGATTTTTTATTTTTTTTTTGAAAAATTGGCTTAAAATAAAAAAATTCACACCAATAGAATTAAATAGAAGTATCACCTACGATAGTAATTGTCGATCTTTGTAAGTGAATTATCAATAATTGAGAGACTCTATAGTTTCTGAATGTAGTATGGGGATTTGGTAGTGATAGGATAAAGACTAGGTGTTGTAGTTCACTTTGGTTAGAATACTCATGGTACGTAGTTATCATAGATATCCTAAATAGATTCAAATTTTGGTTTTTTGGTTCACTAAAATATCAAAATCTTAAAATCAAGAATTAAATTGAACATCAAAGTTTTTTTAAAAATAGAATCGAAATCAAACATAAGCTAATATTAAAGTAATTTTGGAGAGAGAAAACTTTTCAAAACATAACCGAAATCAAACTTATGCTACTCTTCCCAAGCACTTATTTTCTCCTAAAAGCATATTAAAAAATGTTGTATTACTTCGAGCATAAAATTTTTATAACATGGTATTATAATAATATAGAAGGGAGGGTTCAATCACTTATTTCTTAAGAAATATAGAAATGGCTCGTGTCGCCTCTCTGAGAATATGAAATAAGCAAAACCAACAACATTGGCAAACCATAATAAACTAATAAAATTAGAGGTTAATGTAGCATCATGTCAAAAAATAAAAGACTTGGATCAAATATAAGCTAATACTAAATAAGTAATTTTGGAGAGATCAAACTTTCCGTATAAACACATCCTTGTAGTAAGGTACGATTTGAAGGCAATGGCTCATATGGTCCTTTGGATGTCCTAAAGTCACGATAAAAACCATCCTCTTGGTAGAGTAGTAGCACTTCACCATCCGCAAACATATATATTGGTGTGACCAAAAATATATGGGTCTTTCGTATAGTAAATAATTTGGTCCAAGATTCCTTGACACCATAGTCTTTCATTACCCATAACTTAAAAGTGTCCAGCCCCGTCTCTCGGCCTTTGCAATAAGCACAAAGCATTCCTTCTAATACAGCACAACTTACATAATTCACATTGGAAATATTGCAAATTTCCTCCGGCAACGATATCTCTCCATACAACTCATTTGATATATTAAATGAAATCATAATATTATACTTAGGTAAATTATCCTTACCGAGCCAATGAAATGCACCACGAACAAATGACAAAGAGCTTTTAGATGATACAGTATTATTGTGAAAGCCACGAGGATGGTTACCAATTTTTCTCCAAGACCCACTCTTTAGTGCAAGGATTTTGCTTGGTAGTCCGGGACGATTACCCATGTGTTCAACCCTAAGAATCTTATAGTCATCACTAATCGAGTCATATCCCAATCCACAAGTGCTACCGAATAGGGATGTAATTTCATGATTAGGAAGTTGTACTGATTCATTGGTGGATGGGTTCCACAGTAAATGGTCACCGCGATACCAAAGAAGAGCCAAGCCATTGCAACAACATAATATTTTGTAATTGCACGGTTTATGGTTTGAAGGGCAACAAAGATTTTGTAATGGTTGAGACAATGATAAAGAAGAACAATAATATGAAATATCAGCTCCAGAGATCAATCGGGCAATAAGAATTTTTTTATTATTCTTGGCATAATTGTAATGCTTAGCCTTAAAGTATTGATCTGAGATTAATGTTTTCCAAAATTTTGAAGCACATTTGAATCGAAGAAGAGAGGGAACAGGTAATCTGATGAGAATATCCATAATTATTTCCTCGGGGAAGTGGATTTCCATGGCCTAGATAGGACAAATTAAAGAAAGGGTTCATTATTTATGTTTGTGTATATAGTCATAGATGGCCTAAAAATTAACTTAAAACTCACCGGATCAACATTTATACGCTTCACCCCTACTATCTTCTCTTCAATTATATTCTTTGACAGCTTCCCTGCGATGAGAAATTTGAATTTTAGCCACATATAGTCAACAACGTGTAATCTCATAAGTGGATAGTATAATTTGAACAAAAAGAAAATACAACAACCTGGAAACATCATCTTCTTCTTCTTCTTTTTTGATACAAAAAAGCAGTCAAAGTTGAACAGTGATTTGAAAGGTTTAGCCATTTTCTCCTTTTCTGTATTATTAGGGTTACATAAAAGGATTTTATGGAGATATATATATATATATATAATATAACTCCGTACATAGTTGTGGTTTACATGCGAAAGACTTGTGGTTTTGTTGGTGTTTAGTTGATGGTTAAATAGATAATTAAATAAAATTTGAGTAACTATATAATAGTGGTTTTAAATACAAATTATATATTTTCTTTTGTATTTTATAATTGTTGTTGTCTTTCGGCTTGGCGTGAACTATATATGTACTGATCTTGTTTTTCTTTTTGAGAGATTGCTACAATGCTATTATATCCATAAATAAAACAAGAGAAAGCGAAAAAATAGAGGATATCTTATTGGTTAAATAATAAATCAAGGATAAAAAATCGATTAATTAAATATCTTATTGTTTACAAATCAAAAATTAATAACCGAGGAGGCAACAAACAAAATGGGACCAAATTCTCGCAACCGGTGGAATTACAATTAACAATAGGGATGAAATTTCAATCCTTTTTCTTTTTCCGTATGATGATATCAACTAGTGTACTGATCATAAGCACTTGGCACCATCATAAAATATGATTGAATAATATTACCGTCATATATTATCAAATATAAAATTATTTAATGCAAATATGAAGAAGTCAAATATCATACCCATATATAATTGATGCACTCTCTTCATTTTCGAATGTTACCAAATCAAACTTTGAATCAGCTTTCAAGGACCTACGAGGTCTTCTACAGGACGCCGATTTGGAAATGACCGGAGTCACTAGTGCTCATTGGAGAGAATCATTCGATTTTGACCGGTATGGTATTCGCTACTCCTAGATTTGGATTTGATGCATACTTAATTGATTGATTTGACGTCTTTTCCGGTGGGACTCTCACAAGCAACTAATTCTCTCTTACTTTTGTACTTCGCTCTTCTTACCAGAATTAAAAAGAAAGGTTTAAACCATGAAATCACGAATACCAACAAACACATGTCAACCTTTTAAAATGCTACCATGAACTTGTATGTTTACCCAAAAGAATAAATATGGAATTCATTTATTTGAATAAAGTTCCTTTGATGCATCCAGAGTCAAAGTGCATTCTTTTACGCGTTTGTGATGCATGAACTGTGAGCCTGAGAGTTCTCAATCGAGATATCGGTTCAGCCCTTTTTGTTATATAACTTCAGTTTGATTTACCTATAATGGGTAGTCTCTATTAATTATATTGTTTAGTTTTTTCTCTCTTACTTTAAATACTTTATGTTGAATCCTGCATTTGAATCATCAGATAAAAAGTTTTTCATTTGAATCTCTTAGTTACCACCATAAGTGGTATGCCACAAATATCATGATCAGTTTCATCTTCAAATAGGTGTCTGGTGTGCTATCAAACTTGTTTGGATTTTTTTGGTGAGGTGTTATATATACTTTGTTGAGTATGGATTATAAATTTTCAGATTGTCACTATTTAGATTTTTATAAGAGTTATGTACACATTGAGTTTCAATTTTTGCTAGCTCAAGCTAAGTATATCTTTATTTCTTTCATTTTTGAGATTTTACACTTGTATGTAAATCATTTATGCGGAAGCCAAAAAGGAGGAGGCACTAGAACGTATAAGTTCAATATACATGAATGAATCATCAGATTCCTATTTGGCTTGGGAGAAGATGCAGACTTCCCATTGGTTAGGATGACAGATGTTCCATTTGCTGAAAGAACGAAGAGCACAATAAGGGGATGGCGTGATAGTTTGTTAAGGAAAGCAGTAGCTCTGAAATTAAACAAATATCAACTGATCCAAGTCAGAGGTTTCAAATGGTTCTCTTCAAGACCCGTCCAGGCCTTGCCCTTAGTGGTTTTACTTCTCGCCAACTAAGGGTCATTAAAGGGGTAACGAGCTCCTCTTCTATTTCATTCTTTTCTTTTTGTATATGATCAACTTATGATGTGAGACTGTGAGAGCATATTATTTTATCCAATGTTAGCTGGTGTTTACTTTTTGTCTAAAAGTCTGTATAAGAGGATGCATTCTTTTTATTAAGCAGGAGGTAATCACTTATAGTATCAGTTATATATTTTCTTTGTACCTCGGAAAGTTTCCAGAAACGAGTGAAGTGCTAAAGTTTATAGTTGTTGACATGATATTGTTTTCTGATGATGATTGACTTGGTGAACTTGAAAATGCATGTCACGAAAAAATATTTCAAAGATCTTGCCTATATCTGAGTTGTAGGTGTTGAAACATCTCCACAATAATTGATTGTCTATACAGATTCCAATAATGATAGGGATCTACGGATGGTAAGGCATAAATGCTTTCATCATAAACAAAATTCTTGTTGAAACATAATATGGATGCAATGATTACATTTGTCACTGTTGATGTGCTTTTCCAGTTTTTTTAGAGTATATGGGTACTAGTAATAAGCTTCTTTGTTTATTAACTGTTGTTATTCAAATCATTTTATGAGATCTATTCTCCTCGTTAGCCATTTCTTATGATTTTGTCAAATGGGATGAGTAATTAAGTAAAAACCTGTGAATACATTAGTTTAAGCTCCACTTCGAAGAATTTCCAAACCTTCACATTATAATAAAGCTTATAATGATGAGAGAAAAAGAAAATAAGTGACTCCTTGTCTCTGTACCTTGACTGCATCACATCAGAGCTACTTTATGTCTTAATATCAAGTAGAAAGAGGTGAAGGACGACGGCCTTCGTAAAGAAGCAGAAATAAAGGTCAAATATGCTGTTGGATTTCGACATGTTATTGATTTTCTTTCGTCAGAGCGAAAGTTGATTGTCGGTCACAATTGCTTTCTTGATAAATATATCTTTTTTGGTTTATGAAAAGGCTACTGTATGTATTTCAACTTTTGCTCAATGCTTTATATAATGAATGCAGATATGTCGCATATATACAGTAAATTCATTGGTCCACTACCTTCAACTGCTAGGACTATGTATCTTCCATTCAGAAGTTCTTTCCTTCCATAATTGACACCAAAATACTCTTGAATGCAAATACTGTTTTTCGACAGAGTGTAAATAAAAGCAATACCTCGCTATCCAGAGCATTTGTCTCTGTTTGTCCTCAAATTGCTTTAGGTGTCAAAACATTTGGTTTGGCTGATAGACCGTGTGTAGAAGTGGAGGTTTGAGTAGATGAAAAATGGTTTACCACCAATCCTACTCCATTCTTGGTACTGGATCAACGTGATGTTATTTTGTTACTTTACTATGTGTTTACCATTTCATTTGCCTGACTGTTTCTAGACAATTGATTTTGATTTACATCTTTTACGCATATATATATTTCTTTTTCTCCTGTTGAAATTCTGCATGTGATGTTATGTGTGTCTAAACTGTGTTTATTTTGCCTCTTCAGTACACTTGATTAGCTTGTGAAGAAAATCTTCCGCCTCTTGCAGTACAACACTCCTATAACTTAAATTTATTGCTTAGTATCTCAATTTATAAGATCAAAATTAACAATGTGAATAATCCTTGTCACTAATTTTAGTTGATTTGCAGATCCTCGAAATGGAACTCAGGAGCTAAACATGGACCTGGCTATGATACATTCATGATTGGATGCATTTTTGCACATGTATGTGTGCAATCATCTAGGCATTGGTTTCACCCTCTATGTGCTTGCTGGAGTAACATCTCACAATTTGAAATAGCTAGGAAGAAGCTAAGAACTGGAAATAGTCATTTTTGGAAATAATGAAAATCTGGAAATTTGTTTAAGTTAGAAAAAGTGAGTTTTTGTTCAACTTCAAACAGCCATAACTCCTAGCTCAGAATGAGTTAGGTGTACTTCCAGATATGATTAGAAATCTCTTGGAATAATATTTCCAACGCCGCTGAGTTTTCCCGATTCCGAGTTCGGTTGGAGTACATACTTGCCAGCTAAGATCAAGTTTGAGAGTTTATTTATTTATTATGCCGTAATTTGAACTCTCATAAACAATTAAATATGGACAAAAGACATCAAATCAATCAATTAAGAATGCATCAAATCCAAATTAGTTGCAAAAGTACAAAAGTAAGAGTGAAAACTTACGAATGAGCGATTAAAGATTGCTTGTGAGAGTCCCACCGGAAAGGACAAACACTGAACTGAACAACGACGAACTTCTAGGCGGAGTCCTTTACTTTGAGGTAGTGAATATCATACCGATCCAAATCGAACGATTCTTTCTAAGGTGCACTGGTGACTCCGGTCATTTACAAATCGATGGCGACGAAATCCGTAGAAGACTTCGTAGGTCCTTGAGAGCTGATTCGAAGTTTGATTTGGTAACATTTGAAAATGAAGAGAGTGCACGGCGGCGCGTAGTGAATACGGTTTCAATATACACAACTTCTTCATTCTCTGCTTATTCCTTCATCGCGTTCGTAGCTTCGGGATGAATGGTTTTTTTTTTTCAATTTGTTGGAGAAAATTGTCAAAATGGTCCTTAGATTATGGAGTAGTTTTATTTCAAGAAAACTGTCGGGAAGCTCGATATTCAAGTCAAACTTGTGTTTGATGTCGGGCTCTAGCTCGGGCTTAATGACACTCGAGTCCTTGTTTGAGCTCAGGGCTTTAGCTTGCAATTCAAGCTCTAGTTCACTGTCAATGACCATTAAGTTCTTTTTCAATGTTTTTTGGGGTCGAGCTCGTAGCTTTAGCTGGCAATTCAAAACCAAAAACTATGATCCCATTTGGGTAGAGAAGCGACCCAAACTTGTCACCAATTGTAGGCTCGGGTTCGAGTTTCGCCGCCATTTGCATGTGCTGGTGTAAGGGTTGTTTGGTAGAGTGTATAAGAAGAGTACCGAATATATTGTATTATTAATGTTGAGCTTAGTTATGTTGAAATTATTTCTGATCTACTACTTATGGTTTGGTGTATTAAGAACCATACTTATTCTTGTATTGTTAATAGCATGATTTACTATGTATTAGTTATACATTACCATAATATTGTTAAATTAGGTCTTGAACCTAACTCACACCCCAAAAGCTAGCTCAAAGGGAGGAGGATTGCCCAAGCCTTATAAGGAGTCCACCCATCTCATTAACCACCGATGTGGGACTTTTGTCATTCTTTAACACCCCACCTCACGCCCAGTGCTTAGCATCTGGTGCGTGGGCAATTTTGATTTTGGGGGCCTCAACATCGGGTGAGACGGGCCCTGCTCTGATACCATGTTAAATTAGGTCTT
>NW_006239305.1:282879-285136 GCF_000226075.1 Solanum tuberosum | reverse complement strand
ATAAGAAAAGTTCCGCATATATCTTTTGTTTTCTTACATGGTATCAGAGCAGGTTTGAATACCTCTCGATCATTCTTTTTACTGTGTTATTTTGTTTTCACAATGAGCACTGATTCACAGGCTAGTAGTCAGTCCACTCCAGCTCTTCCTTCCAGTACCGCTGGACTTTTTCCTTCTACTAATGTAGTGGATCAAACACATCCGTTTTATCTCCATCCATCAGACTATCCAGGTATGACTCTCGTTTCTTCTGTCTTTGATGGCAAGGCTTATGGAGCATGGAGAAGAGCAATAGTGATAGCACTTTCGGCAAAGAACAAGTTGGGATTCATTGATGGATCCTTGTTAGTTCCCAACACTGATCCTTTGCTTCAAAAAACATGGGCCAGATGCAATGATATGGTCCTCTCATGGCTCCTGAATTCTCTTTCCAAGGAAATAGCTGAGAGTGTGTTATATTCTCATACTGCAAAAGATCTTTGGAAAGACTTGGAAGACAGATTTGGTGTGACCAATGGAGCAAAACTGTTTCAGCTACAGAAAGAATTAAGTGCAGTTAGTCAAGGTAATTCTAGTGTATCAACTTATTTCACAAAAATGAAGAGTTTGTGGGATGAGTTAGATGCACTAAACACTTACTCTTCTTGTATTTGTGAGTGTGAATGTGGTGCTAAAATAAAGAATACCAAAGCTCATCAGGACGAAAGATTGTTGCAGTTTTTGATGGGTTTAAATGACACTTTTGTTGGGGTCAGAAGTAATGTTCTGTTGTCGGCTCCTTTGCCTAACATTGGGCAGGCCTACTCTCTTGTTATCCAAGATGAAAAACAAAGGGAAATACATGCTACACCTACTTATCCAGGTGATTCAGGATCTTTCATAGTTGCTAATTCAGGAGAAAGGAAGTACCCCGTCCTCAAGGCACAAAAAGGAGGTAACTCAGGATATGATGGAAAGAAGAGCAACGTGATCTGTGCCTACTGTAAGAAGCCAGGTCACAGTGTGGATAAGTGCTACAAGATCCATGGTTTTCCTGCTGATTTTAAATTCACAAAACCTAGAAAATTTCAAAGCACATCGCAGGGAAGTACAGCTTTCAACTCAAGTGTTTACAATCAAAGTGAAGGATTTACTCAAAGAGACACCAATGCTCCAGAAGTCCAAGCTCTCAGTCAGGAGAACATGACACAAATATTGCAAATGCTTCAACAGATGAAATCAAATCAAAATGCAGGATCTGAAGGAGCAGCAAATCTCAGTCTTTCTGGTATGCCCAAGTTGTTCAATTCTTATGCCTGTTTTATTGAAATTGATAGTAATTCTTGGATATTAGATACTGGAGCAACTGAGCATATGACCTATAATAGGGAATTCCTTTCAAATGTTAAAGCTCTTCCTAAACCTGTCATGGTAAACTTGCCTAATTCCTATAGAGTCAAGGTTACTCATGCAGGAACAGTCACACTAATGTCTAATATGATTCTGCACAACGTTTTATATATACCTTCTTTCAGATTTAATCTGATATCTGTGCATAAGTTTTGTGCTCAACTCAGGCATTCACTCTTTTTTACTCCCTATTCTTGTTTTTTATTTCAGGGCCCTTCTCTGAAGAGCCCTCTGGAGATTGGTAAGGAGCAAGGGGGACTCTATATCCTTAACACAAGACAATCAACAACAGTTCCTTCAAGCCAATTCAAGCCAGTTCAAGTTTTCAATTCGAGCAAGAAGTCTAGTTCTAGTTTAGCTACAAATTCTAGTTTAAATTCTAAGAAATCTGTTTCAAATGCAATTTTTAATTCATGTTTCAGTTCTTCATCTTCAAATGTAACAGAAAAACTATGGCATATTAGATTAGGACATATGCCTTTGAGCAATATGAGAAATATTTCTGTTATCTCTTTTCCAGTATCTTCTAAAAATTTGACTCCTTGTGTTGTTTGTCCCATGGCGAGACAATCTAAACTCCCTTTCCCGTCTAGCACAATATCTAGTAAATCAATTTTTGAGTTAATTCATGTGGATACATGGGGACCTTATAAACATGCTACTAATCATGGCTTTAAGTATTTTCTCACAATAGTTGATGATTTTAGCAGAGGTACTTGGACCTACTTGCTAAGTTCTAAATCTAATGCCTTCACCATTTTGAAATCCTTCCTTACCATGGTAGAACGACAATTTGACAAGAAAGTAAAGAAAATCAGGTCAGACAATGCTTTTGAATTGGGAAGTGGGAAAACACATTCAGAATTTT
>NW_006239305.1:241417-281209 GCF_000226075.1 Solanum tuberosum | reverse complement strand
TGTTGGTGTGAATATTATGTGAATAGACAAGAAGTACAAAGAGTACTGGGCCTGCACATACAGATCCAGATATCTTATCGGTTATTTGGTCTTTTGGGCCTCAGGTGGTTAACGATCTCAGCCAACAGTGGGCTGAAGTATTATAAACTAACCTACTTCTACAAGTTAACTACAAATAGGACAATACATATAACGTTAGGATTAGTTACATGTTAGGAGTCTTTTTCCTTGTTGTTGGTAAACTGTTAGGAGTCTTTCTTTTGCTGTATATATACAAGGCATTGTACAATTGAAAACATCGATCAAAATACATAAGAAAAGTTCCGCATATATCTTTTGTTTTCTTACAAATATTGAATAGGGTATTGCAAAGGTCAACTAATGCATTGGCTCAAAGACAGTTACAGGAGGAAGAATTGAGATGGGCATTAATGGAGGCCCAGTAAAAATTGATTTCGGCCCATTTGAACTAGACCATTTATCTGTAGCATGGTGATGATGAACACCTGAGTTCTGAACTCTGATAAAGATTAAAAAAAATTAATATAAGTAAATAAAGTTTCTCCCTTTATATTTTTGTATTATATTTTTGCTCTGGTGTACATTTTATAATTAATTTATGTTTAAACGAGAGAATTAGAAAAGTTCTCTCTCTCCCAAATTACTTTAATATTAGCTTATGTTTGATTTTGATTCTATTCTTAAAAAATAAAAAATTGGTGTTCTTAGTTCTCGATTTTAAGGTCTCCATATTTTAATATCCATCAATAATAGCAATGAAAAGACCATTGGAATATTTTGTCAAAGAGGCTAAAGATAAGCCTTTATTTTGGCTAATAACAAAAAAGAAAAAAAAATACCATTCGTCAAAATTAGGCAAATTCAACTATGCTCGAGTTCACAATCAAAAGTTGGTCAGAAGTACTAGTGAGATTTTGAAACTTAATAGGGTGTGTTTCGGTTTATTCTCAAAATATAAATTGTACCATTAATATTTGAAGACAATCCTCATTTTTTGAATTAATAATTGTTTCGATTTCAACCGTTACATGATTTAATGGTACATAAATTTACTTGTCACGTTTCATTTCGCGAGACTTAAAAAAATAAGAATTGTAATGATCGGCTTTTCGACAGGAAAAATTATACTAATTCCCTCTAAAATAAGCCCTACAAAATTAATTCCTTAGGTACGTTTGGTTGCCAAAGAAGCATAACTTAAAAACGTGAAAATGGTAACAACTTTCCCACAAGAAAAACTTCAGAAAACTTAAGTTGAACATCTTTGATCGAAAATTTATATTGTACATACAAAAAATTATATGATATTTTAGTGAACCAAAAAAATAAAATTTGAATCTATTTAGGATATCTATGATAACTACGTACCATGAGTATTCTAAGTGAAATACAACACCTAAGTCTTTATCCTAACACTACCAAACCCCCCAACACTAGAGTGATTGGTTTTCTTGGTTAAAAAGAACAAAAAATAACTTTAGTTCAATATTAGAAGTATGTCAAAGATGTCTTCAGCAAATAACAATATTTTTGGTTTTTCTGTATTAATTTAAAATCAAACAAGCCTACATCAGTTGTCTTTTCGTTGGGACACATAGTTGGACATTCTTTTTCTAATTCATTTTTGCGAAGTTTATTTATTGTTTCTTACTGTTGATACTTTTCATAAATATCAAAGAATCGAATTGAATCGTACTCCCTCCGTTTCACAAAGAATGACCTCCTTTCCTTTTTAGTCAGTTTAAAAAAGAATGACCTCTTTCCTTTTTTGGTAACAATTTACTTTTTGTTTTCCACGTGGCATGTTTAAGACCACAAGATTAAGGGCAATTTTGTACATTTGACTTAACTTTAATTTAGGACCACAAGATTCAAAAGCAATTATCCAAATATAAATTTAAACAACATAACATAAGCATTCAAATTAAAAAGCAATTGCAAAACATAATTATCCAACTACTTGATGCATGCAATCCTGCTAATTTCCTTTTCCTAATTAATTTTCTAAATTAAGTTGATAAGCAGCAACCTAGAAAGCAGGTGCAAAAGCATTCAATAACGGGGCCAAAGAAAGCCTGGACGGCTTCCCAACACGTCCCATTGGCGGCAGCGGCAGGGATGCATGCAATGTGCTTTCCAACTTTTTATTACAGGGATGCATGTAATGTGCTTTCCTTTTCCTAATTTTCTAAACTAAGCTAAGCAACCTAGAATGCAGGAAACAACAACACATCCATAAAAAATATGATTTTTAACTTAAAACAACAAACTAAATAAGCTACTAATAACAAAAATGTCATCTTTAACTGTAAAGCTAATAGGAAACAACAACACATCCATAAAAATATGATTTTTAACTCAAAACAACAAACTAAATAAGCTACTAATAACAAAAATGTGATCTTTAACTGTAAAAATAGTGAAACAATAACATATCCATGCACATTTTAAAACAACAAACTTAAACAATAAAAATTTCATCTTTCAACTCACATGAGCTCCATACGAAGATGGACGGACTCAATCGACGAGGCCCGTAGCAAGCTCCTTGAACTTGGCTTTGAAAGCAACATCCTCGTTCGTCTTTTGAACTATGTCATATTTGACAAAGAGACAAGTCTTAGCAATGCATGTTGAATCTGGATTAAAACCACAACAAAATTCACACTCTGCCATTTTTGAATCAAGGATATTTTGCTTGAGCGAGAATATTTGGAAACAATGAAATGAGGGTTATATAAGGGTTTTATAGGGGATTTCATCATAATACTTTTTGATCAAATGTAAGGACTATTTTGATAAAAAAAAATATTCTCAATCGTCTCTCTCTCTTCTACGTACTAAAACAACGAGAATATTTTCTCCAACAGATCGGAGAATGCAAACATATTTCTTCTTTTTTTTTTTTTTTTTTTAAAAAGGCTTTCATTTATTTTTTAATTAGTTTGTGCAATTAATTGATTGTGTTAGCAATGCAGCAAGCCATTGTAACTTAAATCAACAAACTTAAACAATAAAAATATCATCTTTCAACTCACATGAGCTCTGGAGGGACTCAATCGACGACGAGGCCGTAACAAGTTACAAGCTCCTCGAACTTCCCTTTGAAAGCAACATCCTCGTTGATCTTTTGAACTATGCCGTATTTGACAAAGAGGCAAGTCTCAGCAACGAATGTTGAATCTGGATTAAAACCACGACAAAATTCACACTCTGCCATTTTTGAATTAAGGATATTTTGCTTGAGCGAGAATATTTGGAAACAATGAAATGAGGGTTTATTTAAGGGTTTTATAGGGTATTTCATCATACTACTTTTTGATAAAATGTAAGGACTATTTTCATCCCAAATAGTACTATGTCCAACGGAGAATGCAAACAGATTTCTTTTTTTATTATTATTTTTTAAAAAAGGCTTTTATTTATTTATTAATTATTAATACTACTAGAGGTCAGTTGGATAATACAATTTAGCTAAAGCAGTACAAGCATTACTAGATACTTTTCTACTAATATATATATATATATATATATATATAGCAGTCTTGTATATCTTCATAGAGAGCACGTACGGTTGACAATACACTTTTGAGCCAATAAAATCACATTTAAATTGACAAGTATTTAAGTTTTGATTTTGTTTCTCAACACTAAAAAAAGTAATTAAAACACAATATAATCTTTTTCCAGTCATAATCCCATAACAACAAGGCAATTTGATTATTCTTGGGTTATAGCAGTAATCTAAATTTACCTCCTAATTAAACTGATTTTACGGGTAGTTTAAGTTGAATCGTTGACAAAAACACTCTCGAATATCTAATTTTATTTAAAATAGGACGAAATAACATTAACATTGGCAAACACCAAAACCAACAATATTGACGAACGCACTTTGAAACCACAAACTGACAAGTTAATAAACGTAATAAAAATAAAAGGTTGTAGCATGACATAATTCACAAATTTCCTCCGACAACGATATCTCTCCATACAACTCATTTGATATATTAAATGAAATCGTAATATACTTAGATAAATTATCCTTAACGAGCTAGCCAATGAAATGAACCACAAACAAATGACAAAGAGCTTTTAGACGGTACAATACTATTGCGAAAGCCACGAGGATGGTTATCAATTATGAGAATATTTTAACAAAATATTTTGAGAATATGACATCAAAGCCCTAAGTTCATAGGTCTCACGTGTATACAAGCAGAGTCTAAGTAGAGCGGTACGGAGACATATACTTATCTTTGAGAGGCTATAGTAAGTTTTAGGAAAAAATCTTCACTTCTTGGATCTTTATCATGCGTACTTGGTCCGGTTTTGATTCTTATCGCTTCACTCCATTCACTCTCAGTTATAGTGATGACTCGTGCGTAGTTCCTCATGTGAGCAGTTGGTGTGTTGTGCATGGCTTGGAGGTTAAATTTGGTTTAGATGTGATAAACTTATGAAAAGGATATGTGGTCAAATTCAGAATGTTAAGCGACTTGAAGGGGTTGATGAGTTAGTTGATGGCTTGACGAAATATTTTAAGAATATCTTAATGATGAGGTTGACCAATGGTTTGAGGGACTTCATGAATGTGTTATCCTTTTTAGGCTAGTTACCCAACTGTGGGAACATTACTTGTGTGGTATAGGCGATATCTGGAGTGGTTCGGCAATTGGAAGTTGAATGATTAAAAGGCTGGCTAGATAATGAACATTGGCTTAAACAATAAAAATTTCATCTTTCAACTCACATGAGCTCCATACGAAGATGGACGGACTCAATCGACGAGGCCTGTAAGAAAGTTCCTCGAACTTGGCTTTGAAAGCAACATCCTCGTTCGTCTTTTGAACTATGCTATATTTGACAAAGAGGCAAGTCTTAGCAACGCATGTTGAATCTGGATTAAAACCACGACAAAATTCACACTCTACCATTTTTGAATCAAGGATATTTTGCTTGAGCGAGAATATTTGGAAACAATGAAATGATGAGGGTTAATATAAGGATTTATAGGGACTATTTGGAAACAATGACATAATACTTTTTGATAAAATGTAAGGACTATTTTGATAAAAAAAATACTCTCAACCGTTTCTCTCTCTCTTCTACGTATTAACGACGAGAATATTTTCAATCCCAAATAGTACAATTAGGTGGGGGCCCACTGTCAGACAGTTGGATCTTCCAGCTATGACTATTTGGATTCTCCTATTTATTTATTTATTTATTTATTTATTTTTCATTCATTATTTTGAGTGATTAATAAGTTACAACATGATGTTCAGGGAGTATTATTTTGAGTGATTAATAAATTACTATTTAATGATTTGACTAATATCATATGTTCAGTGTTTGTATTACGTACACGCTTTTTTTTTTAAAAATAACGTGGAAAAAATAATTTTACAGTGGTAAAATGAAATAGATTAAAAGTTAAAATTTATCAATGTTCTCCATCACGATATTCCACATCTTCTTCTCCATTTTTTAAGTCGTAGTTTCATCTCAAACGTGTTGAAGGGGAGAGTTAAGTGTTTTTTTTTGAAAAATTCTTTGTTAAATAATAATGTGTCGACATTATATATGCCAAGTGACCGAAGATTTTATGGCCAAACACACCAACGTTGAACTTTTGTCTAGACTTAAAAGACTAAAATTACATAACTAATTAGGTAAGAGTATAAAAAAGGTACATAACTTTAAGGGCATTTTCTCATGATTTTCCTACAAAGTATCATGCACTAACAATACTGACCTGAAAATTGCGAAGAGCAAAAAGATATTATGCCTTAATTCTCTAGATAGACAGACATGTGCATGTATGGCAATAATTAATAATCCATCATTCTGGAATGAAATAATTGAAAAGGTGAAGAGATATTAATGAAAAACCATTACAGTCGTGTTAATCCAACAAAAACAAGAAACATCCACCAATTGATCTCTTTCTCTAATTACTACTTACCAGGGGCGGATTTACGTTGAACCAAGGGGGTTCATCCGTCGAAAAATTACACTACGATTAAATTTTCAATTTATGTGTATATATATAATATTGAACCCCTTGAACATACATACCAAAGGCGTAGCTCAATGGTGTTGTGGGTTCAAGAATTTGCTCTGCTGCACGCGAGGTCGCGTGTTCGAATCCGAACAGAGGCAATTTTTTATCAGCTTTTATATTTTAGGAGTTTTAATTGTTTTTGTAAAATAATAATGGAATCCGAAAACGACTTTAGTTCCAAAAAAATTAAAACCCTGATTGGGAATTTAGGATTTATTAGTTTAATCCCTAATTACAAATTCAAATATTAAAAAACCCTTTTCTTCTTTTAGGATTTTTTCACGTTTTATTTTTTCATCGCTCTTCTTCTTTTCTTGGGCGTTGGTTGCTGTTTGTCGCTGCTGGCTGCTACTTGTCGATGCTGCTTGCTGCTTCTGTTGGATTGGTCATTATTGAAAAGTTGAAGTCTATATCCGCAATCGTTTCTTTGATCTCCATTAATAACTACTTCGGTAAGTTTTTGGTTCCCTTTTTTCTTACTAGATTTCTATATACCTTATTTCGTTATTTCTTGATGTGCTTTCTTTTAGTTGGCTGAATTATTGATATCAGTGAAGTTTCAATTTTTTTGTTTGGCTAATTTAATTTTTTTTTTTAATCTAAAATTGGAGAGATAGAGAAATATAATTTAATAATCAAATAACCATTGCTTAAGCTTTTTGGTTTTGGTTCTTATTGTGTGTATGCTTTTTTTTTAAATAGTTCTTATTGTGTGTTTAATTCTCTTAAATTCTAACTAAACTTTTACTTTACAATTCAGTCTTAATATTCAATGAAGAAGTATTTTACCCCATTATCGAAATCAAGTTTAGCCTCTCATAGTCATAGTCAATCTAACCAAGAAGAAAATGTCAATCATTCAGAAGTATCATCACATTCTTTTCAAGAATTTGATTTGAGTACTTTAAAGTTTGATCTCGGTGAAAGAACTCCATTATTGAATTATCATCCAAATCATCGTGATGTTATTAGAAGGGCATACCTTGTGAATGGTCCTTGTCAACCTCGCTTGGAGGTGCATGAGTACCCTCAAACAAATATTTCTGGAGCAATGCGTCATTTTAATCATGAATGGTTTGATGATGTATATCATGATTGGTTGGAGTACAGTGTTAGTAAAGATGCAGCCTATTGTTTGTATTGCTATCTATTTAAAGATCATAATATTAATCAAGGTGGAGGTGAATTATTTTCATGTACAGGATTAAAGAATTGGAATAAAAAGAGTGGTCTTGACAAGCATATTGGTCTGCAGAATAGCCCACATAATCGATCAAAAAAGACAACAATAGTCGATTCAATCTGCATTTGAGAGACAATCTAATCAATTTAAACATGGATATTATATATGCTTAAGTGTTTCGATTGATGTAATAAGATTTCTCATAACTCAAGGACTCGCATTTCGAGGTCATGATGAATCTAAATCATCACTTAGTATAGGTAATTTTCTTCAGATTCTCTCATGGTATGCAAAAAGGTGTGATAAAATTCGTGATTATGTACTTGAACATTCCCCTCAAAATGATCAAATGACTTCTCCAATAATTCAAAAAGCTATTGTGACTGCATGCAAGATAGAAACAATTAAAGCTATTCTCGAGGAACTAAATGGTGACTACTTTGCCTTACTAGTTGATGAATCTTTTGATATTTCACTCAAGGAGCAAATGGTTATTGTATTACGATATGTTGATAGAATGAGATTTGTGATGGTGCGACTTATTGACATTATTCATATTCAAGATACTAGTGCATTATCCCTGAAAGAGACAATTATTAATTTACTTGCTCAACATTCTTTGAGTCCATCACGTGTGCGTGGGCAATGTTACGATGGGGCAAGCAATATGCAAGGTGAGGTCAATGGACTAAAATGTTGATTAGGAAAGAAAGTAGACCGGCTCATTCTATACATTGTTTTACTCATCAACTTCAACTAACTCTTGTTGGGGTCTCTAAAAAGTGTGTTGAAGTGGAAAAATTTGTAGTATTGGTCTCAAATATTTTTAAGGCTTAAGTCATCTACGGCCACTTAAAGTTGTTCACATATTTCACTTGGACATCTCAACTTGGGCTTTTACCTATTGAACATCTTATTTATTCAAAAATCATTCTTATTAGACACAAAATGCTGACATGGCAAAAAAAATGTGTTCCACACTCCTTGAGCGTGTATAGCAATTAAAAATCATATTTTTTTTAAATCTATTTTTCAACTTATTTTAAAAAAAAATATTAAAAATAAAATGGAATATCTTTGTCTTCTTCTTCACTGCACCTCTAAACGTCTGCCTCTCTTTCTCTAACCCTTTTTTATTCTTCTTTTGCATTTTTTTGATAAAATTAATATAAATTGATTATTTTTTTCATCAGAAGTCGTTATTCTTTATTGGATAATTATGGTAGTAAGTGATTATAAATCCAAAATGGTGAAAAGCTTTGAAATGGCAGCAGATTTTGATGAAGAAGAAGAAGAAGAAGAGGGGCGGGGGCGGGGTAGGGGTCGGCGTGGGTTGATTGGAAATAATTTGTTGTTTTTTTAATTCTTTTTTTATCTAATTGTCACGTGTCATCATTTTATTGGTCTATCTGCTATGTATGTGTGTTTGAGACACACGCACTTTTGTCTTTCACCAGATTTTCATTTTGTGTTTAATAGATATAAATTTGTTAAAATTAAAGTGTTCAATAGGTACTGACCTAAGTTAAGGTGTCTAACTGAAATATGCGGACAACTTTAAGGGGCTGTATATGACTTAAGCCTATTTTTAATGTATTGGGATCTTCTTTTAAGCGTATGGATGATTTACGAGATTCTAAAAAAGCAGCAATTCAAGATGCATTAGATATGGGTAAACTGACAACCGGTAGGGGATTGAATCAACAACTTGGTCTTTCAAGAGCTTGTGATACTCGTTGGGGATCTCATTATAAATCTTTTAACAATTTTATTCTTATGTTTGGCTCTATTGTTGAAGTTGTTGAATCACTTGCTCTTGATGCACGAAGTATGGATGAAAGAGCCAAGGCAATGGGACATCTTGAATCTTGTCGAACATTTGAGGTTGCGTTCATGTTGCATTTGATGAGAGATGTATTAGCAATCACAAATGAGTTCTCTTATTGCTAAGGTATCTATATTTTGTACCAAACATGAAATTTTGATACCTAACTTTGAAGAGCCATATGTTAGCTCTTTAAGATCACGACGAAGACTTGCTCACTATACAGTCTTACATTATTAACAGGTTGAAGTGTTTTGCAATATTATTGATTGACAACTTCAAGAGCTTAATGATCATTTTAATGAGGTAGCTATTGATTTGCTCTATGAAATTGCTTGTTTGAATCCAATTAACTCGTTTCAAGTTTTGACAGCAAAAAAAATAATGAGGATGGCTAAATTATATCCAAATGGTTTTGATGAATTTAATATGGATACTCTTGAGAATCAACTTGCAAGTTACATTGTTGATGTTTGTGATGTTGATGAAAGGTTCTCTTATCTAAATGGACTTTGTGATCTTTCCAAAAAATTAGTCCAAACAAAAAAACATTCAAATTATCCTCTAGTGTTCCGCTTAGTGAAACTTACTCTACTTCTACCAGTTGCCACTGCATCCATTGAAAGAGTTTTCTTGGCAATGAAGTTTATCAAGAATGACTTGCGAAGTCAAATGAGTGATGGTTTTTTTAGTGGCTGTTTGGTGTCTTTTGTAGAAAAAGATGTATTTGATAGTATTCCTAATGATACTATTATTAAGACATTTCAAGATGTGAAACCTCATAGAGTACAATTGTAATGATCTATTTAAGTTTTTAGATATATGTGCTCTAAATTTTAAAAAAAATTATCCGATCCATTTATACCCGATTCGACCCATTTATTTGTGGATATTATTTACGTGATTAATTTTTTTTTGAACCCCCTTGATGAAAATCCTCCCTCCACCACTGCTACTTACTACTTATTAATTACTACATAATTGAAAGATTAGACTCACACCATCAGGAATTAAACCATTACAGTCGTGTTAATCCAACAAAAACAAGAAACATCCACCAATTCTGTTACTAAGCTAGTCACTCTTTTTTTTGAAAGTTTTTTTGGTGTTTTTCCACATCTTTTTTAGACCAGTTGAACCACAAGGAGTGGGGGCCTCGAAGCAGAAGCAACATTAGTCCTTGAACTCGAACCAGCAATGACGGTGGGCCTCGAACCCGAACCAGAAGCGGCGGTGGGAACAGTAGCAAGAACAATTGTCTGCCTGTAAATAGAAATTTATAGACAAAAGATGATTTTTTTTAACTAGATAAAACTAGCATTTGAGGTAACAGTAAAGAAAAAAGGAAAAACTCATATGATCTCCATTATAGAAACTCGATTGACTGAATGGAAAGGATGCCATTAAGTTTCTCAAACTTTACCCTGAAAACAACATCGTTTTTCACCTTAAGAGCAATCTCATAGTTGACAAAGAGGCAACTCTCGGCCTGGCATTCTGAATCTGGGTTATAAACACGACAAATGTCGCACTTTGCCATTTTGGATGAGAAATGGTTTTTCTGCGTTTTTGGAAACAAGGTATGAGCTAGGGGGATTTTCATTCCTTTTATAGGGTAAACCTTGGTCCCTTTATTTTACCACAATAGTTTTTTTTCACTCCTGGTCCCTAGCTAGTATTGATATTAATTAAGATAAGTATTAAAAACACCCCTAAAAATTGATAAACATCCCCGTGGCTAATATTATATGGCAAGTGTTTGTATTACGTACACGCTCTTTTCCAAAAAAATAAATAAAAAATCACGTGGCAAAAATAATTTTACAGTGCCAAAATTAAATAGATTAAAAGTTAAAATTTATCAATGTATAAATTAATTAATAAACGTAATTAAAACAAATTTTGAGCTATAAGAATCTGTTTCCACTAATAATATTAGGTCATATCGTATAACAACAAGGTAATTTGATCAAACTTCAAGTAACTTCACCTCCCCAGCTAATTAAACTGATTTTACGGATAGTTTATGTTGAATGGTTAACAAAAACATTGGAATATCTAGTTTGATTTAATTACGTTAATTAAAATAGGACGAAATAAGATTAATATTGGCAAACACATTTTGAAATAAGCAAAACCAACAACATTGGCTAACACATTTTGAAACCACAACTGGATTGTTAATAAACTTAATAAAAATAAAGGTTGTAGCATGACATGCAAAAAAAAAAAAGTTGACTTGATCAAACATAAGCTAATACTTACTTAATATAAGTAATTTTGGAGAGATCAAGTAGTTGTCTTGGTGGGATAAGACGAGTGTCATCACGTTCATTTTTGGATCGTGACAGTGTGTGTGCAAGTAGTTGTTGTTGGTGAGATCATTGTTGCTGACGCATTGCCCAACCCGACTATCCCAAGACCAATGAGTTATTTTGAGAAACTGTCCAAGCTTTCATTGGGCCATTTATTGAATGTTGTAACTACATTCAAAATAGCTTGTAGTTTAGAAAATTAGGAAAAGAAAGCATGCATCAATACAATAAAGTTGGATAATTATTTGTAATTGCTTTGTTGAAAGCTTATGTTGTTTCATACTCTTTTTATTTAGATGTGGTTTATGTTTCTCTAATTAAGTCTCTCAAATATATGTTGTTGATATTTATGGTTTTTAATTTGTTCCAAGTGCAATGTATCTATATATTTTCAGGCAAGCAGTTGTTGTTAGTGGGATCACTGTTGGTCTGCCCAATCCGACCACCCAAACACCAATGGATCGTTTTGAAAAGTCGTCCAGGATTTCATTGGGCCATTTATTAAATGTTATAGTAATTGCATTCAAAGTTTATCTTAGTTAAGAAAATTAGGAAAAGGAAAGCATGCATCTATGTAATAAAGTTAGATAATTCTTTGAAATTTCTTTTTTGAATTTTTTTGTTGTTTCATATTCTATGTATTTGGTTATGTTTTATGTTTCACTAATTAACGTCTCTCAAATATATGTTGTCCATATTTATCATGTTTAATTTGTTCCAAGTGCCACATATATATTTTGAAGCAATCAATTATCGTTGGTGAGATCACTGCAACTACCACCCCGTCCAGTCTGACCAAATCAAACACCAATGGGTCGTTTTGAAAAACCATCCCAACTTTCATTGACCCATTTATAAAATGTTGTTGTAACTGCATTTAAGGATACTCTTACTTTAGAAGATTAGGAAACGAAAATCATGCATCCATGTAATAAAGTTGGATAATTATTTGCAATTGTTTTTTTGAACGCTTATGTTGTTTCATACTTTATCAGATTTGATTGTGTCTTATGTTTCACTAATTAACGTCTCTTAAATATATTTTGTCTATATTTATCGTGTTTAATTTGTTCCAAGTGTCACATCTGTAAATTTTCAGGCAAACAATTGTCGTTGGTGAGATCGCTGCCAATGTCGCTCCGTCCAACCCGGCCGACCCCAACACGAATGACTAGTTTTGAAAAATCGACCAAGCTTTTATTCGGCATTTATTAAATGTTGTTGTAACTGCATTCAATGTTGATCTTAGTTTAGAAGATTAGGAAAAGGAAAGCATGCATCCCTATAATAAAGTTGGATAATTATTTGCAATTGCTTTTTTGAATCTTATGTTGTTACATAATTTAGTTGTGTTTTATGTTTCTCTAATAAACTTGTCTCAAATATATTTTGTCCATATTTGTCATGTTTAATTTGTTCCAAGTGTCACATCTACATATTTTAAGGCAAGGAGTTGTCTATGGTGAGATCGTTGTCGCTGTCGCTTAGCTCAACCCGCCCGAACCCAACACCAATGTGTCGTTTAGGAAAATCGTCCAGACTTTCATTGGGCTATTTATTGAATGTTGTTTAAACTGCATTCAAAGTTGCTCTTAGTTTAGAAAACTAGGAAAAGGAAAGCATGCATCACTGTAACAAAGTTGGATAATTAATTGCAATTGCTTTTTTGAATGCTTATGTTATTTCATACTCTATCGAATTTGGTTGTGTTTTATGTTTTTCTAAATAACAACAACTGCCTGCCTGTAAATAGAAATTTACAGACAAAAAATGTTTTTTTTTTAACTAGATAAAGCTAGCATTTGAGCTAACAGTAAAGAAAAGAAAAAAGAAAAAGAGAAAAAACTCACATGATCTCCATTAGAAGCTGGATTGACTGAATGGGGAGAATGCGAACAAGTTTCTCAAACTTCGCCCTGGAAACAATATCGTTTTTCACCTTATCAACTATCCCATAGTTGACAAAGAGGCAACTCTCTCCCAGGCATTCTGAATCTGGGTTATAAACACGGCAAATGTCACACTTGGCCATTTTGGATGAGAAATGGTTTTTCTGCCATTTTTGGAAACAAGGGGTATGAGGGGGGGTTTCCATTTCTTTTATAGGGGTGCACCTTGATCCCTTTATTTTACGACAATAGTTTTTTCACTCCCGATCCCTAGCTAGTATTGAAATTAATTGAGCTAAGTATTAATTAAAAACACCCCTAAAAATTGATAAACATCCTCGTGGCTTTCACAATACTATTGTTACCGTCTAAAAGCTCTTTGCCAATAGAATTAAATAGAAATATCACCTAAAATAGTAGTTGTTGATCTTTGTAAGTGAAATACCAGTAGTTGAGAGCCCATATAATTTCTGAATATAGTATATAGTATGAGTGGACGTTTGATTCTTCAAATTTAAGTTTTCAATAGTGTGCACCAAATATCGAACTAAATTACTTCAATTCAGTTCGGTTCAATTTTTCCGCTGATTTGGCTAGATAAAAATTTATGAATGTTTGATTTTAGATTTAGTTATGGATTGATGAAGTTTGAATCTGACTAGAATTGAAAGTTGTTTTCGAGATGTACTAACATAAAGATAATATGTTTTACCTTCAATAGCGTGACCGACCTAGCAAACAAGGAGGACGCAGAACCTGTGCTTATGGACGTTAAAAATTAGATCGACTTTCTTAGATATTCAGACATGAGTATCTAGACAAACAATAAAGCTGCTATTCTAACAATTTTTTTTAAATATACATGCAAGAATGGAGTTTCAAACTATATAATACACAATATGCTAATGGATTTGGAGCATTCACACTCAACATGATGAGTGTGTGCCTACCATCACTAGAGTAATTGCTGACCATTATCCCTCTCCTGCATAATTGCATATCTTATGTCGATTGATACATAAAAGTCTGGTAAAATCTTTTACACACTTTCGAGGCATTAAAAATGACATTTAAATTGACAAGTATTCAAATTTTAATTTTGTTTCCCAACTTTATAAACGTAATTAAAACACATTTTGAGCTATAAGAATCTGTTTCCACTAATAATATTAGGTCATATCCCATAACAACAAGGCAATTTGATCAAAATTCAAGTAACTTCACCTCCCTAATTAAATTGATTTTACGGGTAATTTATGTTGAATGGGTAACAAAAATATTGGAATATCTAGTTTGATTTAATTACGTTAATTAAAATAGGACGAAATAAGATTAATATTGGCAAACATATTTTGAAATAAGCAAAACCAACAACATTGGCAAACACGTTTTGAAACCACAACTGGATTGTTAATAAACTTAATAAGAATAAAGGTTGTAGCATGACATGCAAAAAAAAAAAGTTGACTTGATCAAACATAAGCTAATACTTACTTAATATAAGTAATTTTGGGGAGATCAAATTTTCCGTATAAGCAAATCCTTGTAGTAAGGTACTATTTGAAGGCAACAAGTCATACGGTCCTTTGAATGTCCTAAAGTCACAATAAAAATCATCCTCTTGGTAGTAGAGTAACACTTCACCATCCGCAAACATATCTACTGGTAAGACAAAAAATATATGGGTCTTTCGTATAGTAAATAATTTAGTCCAAGATTCCTTGACACCATAGTCTTTCATTACCATAACTTAAAAGTGTTCAATCCCCCTTCTCGGCCATTACAATAAGCACAAAGCATTCCTTCGAATACAACACATCTTACATAATTCACATTGGAAATATTACAAATTTCCTCCGGCAACGATATCTCTCCATACACCTCATTTGATATATTAAATGAAATCATAATATACTTAAGTAAACTATCCCTACTGAGCCAATGAAATGCACCACGAACAAATGGCAAAGAGTTTTTACATGGTATAATTTTATTGCGAAAGCCACGAGGATGGTTACCATTTTTTCTCCAAGAACCACTTTTTAGTGCAAGGATTTTGGTGGGTCGTTCGGGACCATTACTCATGTGCTCAACCATAAGAATCTTATAGTCATCACTAATCGAATCATATCCCAATTCATAAGTGCTACCGAATAGGGATCTAGTTTCATGATTAGGAAGTTGTACTGATTCATTGGTGGATGGGTTCCACAGTAAATGGTCACCACGTGGACACCAAAGAAGAGCCAATCCATCGCAACAACATAATATCATGTAATCGCATGGTTTGTGGTTTGAAGGGCAACAAAGATTTTGTAATGGTTGAGACGATGATAAAGAAGAACAATAATATGAAATATCAGTTTCAGTCCCAGTCCCAGTCCCAGGGATCAATCCGGTAATAAGAATTTTTTTATTATTCTTGGCATAATTGTAATGCTTCGCCTTAAAGTATTGATCTGAGATTAATGTTTTCCAAAATTTTGAAGCACATTTAAATCGAAGAAGAGAGGAAACATGTAATCTGATGAGGATATCCACAATTATTTCCTCGGGGAAGTGGATTTCCATGGCCTAGATAGGACAAGGCAAGTAGTTCATTATTTATGTTTGTGTATATAGGAGTCATAGATGACCTAAAATAATGAAAGAAAATTAACTTAAAACTCACCGGATCAACATTTATACGCTTCACGCCTACTATCTTCTTTCTTCTTTTTTGATACAAAAAAGCAGTCAAAGTTGAGTAGTGATTTGAAAGGTTTAGCCATCTTTCGAGCTTCCCCTTTGCTCTGATTATTAGGGTTACATGAGTGTTTTATGGAGAGCTATATATATAATACAACTCCGTACAATATGTCTATAGTAGTGTTTGGTTAGGATTTTATTCTGGGAAAATAAATAAGTGTTTAACGTAAGCTTTTTCTTCTTTTTTTTTTCCTTCAAGGTGTGCCGTCCAAAATGCATTTTTCATAAACGAATTTAAAATATAAAGAAATAAATATTCACGAAAAAGTTAAGAATCCGCTATATATATATATGTATATATATAACTTTGATAAATAAAGCAATTAAAACTTAGTAAAAGTTTGAGCGGGGTTAGGTTATGACATGTTACAAATCGTTTTGACCCAATCCATTTTGGTCCAAGCAAATTTGGATTTGATTGAGTCTTGACCCATTTTGACCCGTCCAACTGCCACCCCTAGTAATTAAAACTATTTCTTTTTTGTCTTGACCCATCATAAGCTATAAGAAACTTTTTCAAAGTCATAATATTAGGTCATATCCCAAAACAAGAAGGCAATTTGATTATTCCCCTCCGTCCCTAATTAATCTAATCACTTGGCTAATTATTGATTTTACTAGACAAATACTCCCTCCGTCCCTTTTTACTTGTCCATATTTCCTTTTTTAGATGTCCCTATTTACTTGTCCATTTTGACAAATCAAGAAAAGACAACAAATTTTTTCCTATTATACCCTTATTTCCCTCCAATTTATTTCACTTGAATTCAAAGAAGTGGTTGTAATTTTGAAATGAAAAGTTGTCATAAGGGTAAAATTGTAACTTCACTGTGCTAATCATTGTTGCCTTAATCTGTGTGCCATTTCTAAAGTGGACAACTAAAAAGGGACGGAGGGAGTATATCTTATCCTGATTTCCGGTGCATAATATTGTACTTGATATTTGTTCGTGGTGCATTTCATATGCAATATTTCCGGTGGGATTCACATAACACGTGCCATTTCAAGTGCTTATTGTAGTCGTCGAGATACGGATTCGGACACTTTTAAGTTATGGGTAATAAAAGACTATGGTGATAAGGGATCTTGGATTGAATTATTTAGTTAACGAGAAACTCATCTATTTTTCGTCATACCGAAATATATGTTTGCGGATGGTGAAGTGCTATACTACTATCAAGACACACAGATGTAAATCGTGAGTTTAGGACATCCAAAGGACCATATGAATTGGCCTTCCTACAAGGATACGTTTACACAGAAAATTTGATCTCTTCAAAATTACTTATTTAATATTAGCTTATGTTTGATTGATGACACCTTTTTTTTTTGGATGTAATGCTACAACCTTTTATTTTATAAGTTTATTAACTTGCCAGTTGTGGTTTCAAAATGTGTTTGCCAATATCAATGTTACTTCGTCCTATTTTAATTAACGGAATTAAATCAAATTAGATATTCCAGAGTGTTTTTGTTAATATAACCACATAAATAGGATTCAAATCCAGATGAAGATATAAAGAGACAATATTATCATAAGAGTCAGATTCAAAATTTTAAATGTGTGGGTTCCCAATAATTATATTTAAAACACTCAGTTTTTGGTTTCAAAGTTAATTTAAAATATTGAAATTTGGGTAATGCAATGTTTTGTTAACGATATATTTTAGGTGACTTAAGTTATGTTTTAAAAAAGGAAAAAAATTAAAAAGAGAAAAAAAAATTGTAATGCTTCGCCTTAAAGTATTGATCTGAGATTAATGTTGCACATTTGAATCGAAGAAGAGACGGAACATGAAATCTGATGAGGATATCCACAATTATTTCCTTAGGGAAATGGATTTCGATGGCCTAGATAGGACAAAGCTAGGGTTTATTAATTAAGTAGTTCATTATTTATGTTTGGGTATATAGTCACCTAAAAATGCCTCTGTGGGGATTCGACCCCACAAACAACATCACTTAGCGATTTGGCAGGGCCGGTCCTCCAAGGCCCCTGGACCAACCACAAACTTTGTTTAAGGGCTCGAGCATACTGGAGTACTCCTCTATTCATCTATCAATCTCGTTTTATGAATGGTGTGATGGTCAAGCATAGGTGAAACTCTTTTGTAGGCAGCTCTCGAGGCAGTGACTTGAAACTAATCTCCCGCAGTCACCCACCATGATCGGAGGCTCCGCAATAGGAGGGGTTGTGGGTTCACCAGGTTGGGAGAGTCCGGGGCCGATTAGTTGAGACCGGCTTCGAAATAAGCAGGCTAATCTTATACGTTTAACTGATTTTTCAAAATAAATGTACAAGATTTCGGGAAAAGTTAGGGGGTTCTCGGGAACTCCTTAACTCTACGGTAGATCTGTCCCTGGCTCATGAGCAATATAAATTTTAAAATCATTATTAAGTGCTAAAAGTCTATGCAGATGCATATTATATATCCTATTGATTTAGTATAAACACCGAATATAAATAAGTTTGTACTCTTTATTATCTTGACTTTTTAAGTAGTTTAATTTTAAGTGAAGTGTAAACAAAAAAAACAAATGTAACTTGTGTTGCTAAATTTAGAGATTAAAACTCTCAAGTCTCGAGTCGGGACCGGGAGTCAAGTCTTGATATAAAACCAGGTTATGTGTCAATCCGGGAGTCGGTTCGGGGTCGTAGTCGAATCTAGCGTCTAGTATTTGTTCAAATTATGTTTAAATACTCTTGAAATAATATTTTCTTATTTCTAATTTAATAACAAAACATAAGTGAAAAATCAATTACAATGTAGTAAATATTTTTCTTCGTATCAAACACACCTAAGTATCACTATTTTAATGTTAGAATCTGCTATGAGAGTAAATATATTGTTATATATACTATAACTATAATTAATTAATATTGTTATGCATATGTAATAAATTTTAATAAACTATTACTTGTTTTCCCCCCAAAAAATGTGGGTATTACAAAATGCATCCGAGATCACCTCCTTTATATGCCAAAACCTTCATAATTACGGTAAGTTCAGTAGAGAAAGGAATATTTATGACTTCTCCCCTTTTTTTAAAAAAAATAATTATTTTGACTAAATATGAAGTTTAAGAAAATAAAATAGACTTTTAAATCATGTGGTCTTAAATTAAAATTATGTCAAATTTATCAAAACACCCATTAATTTTGCGGTCTTAAACATGCCACGTGAAAAATTGAAATTAAAGTATTGCCAAAAAAGCAAAGGGTCATTCTTTTATAAACGGACTAAAAATAAAAGTAGTTCATTCTTTTTTAAATGAGGAATGAAGTACGAAAACAATTAACCATACAAAGCTGGTATAAATAACTACTCCCTTTGTCCCTAATTACTTGTCCACTTTTTCTTTTTTAGTTGTCCCTAATTACTTGTCTATTTTGACAAATTAAGAAATGACAATTTTTTTACCTATTATACTCTCAATTAATTACTTTGAAAAATGTATAACTTCTTGAAAATCTTAAGTATTTAATTCACCCAATTCATAATTAATAGAGGTAAAATGATAAATTCACTATGTCGATAATTATTTTCTTAATAGGTGTGTCAATTTAAAAGTGGACAAGTAATTAGGAACAAAGAGAGTATTGAATAACATGTGAAAATGTTACTCCCTCCGTTCAAAATTACTTGTCACTTTTTAACTTGACAAACTCATTAAAAAAACTTTGATTAGCATAGTGACTTTACCATATTACCCCTATTAATTGGTACTTGTTGAAATTGACCATTTGCAATTTCAAAAAGTCCAAGTAAATAAATTAAGGGTAAAATATGAAATTTTATGTTGTATTTTCTTGATATGTCAAAAATGACAAGTAAAAATAAAAGACAAAAATAGGAATAAGTAATAAGCAATTTTGAACGGAGGGAGTAGAAAACTTTTATATAAATAGAACATTCTAATGAAGTTATTTCTTTCCTAGTGATAATCGAATTTTGTAATTCAAAATAGGCATAATACATAAACATGCTCTTTAACTCAGCTTCAACTCACAGTTATGCCCTTCAACTTTGGATGTGCGCAAGTAGACACTTAAACTTGTATAAAGGTAAACACGTAGACACACATGTTCTATGTGACATAATGCACGTATAACGCCACATAGGGATGCGAATTGACACATAGGATGCCACGTTTGACGTATGTGTTTACTTGTACACATTCAAAATTAAAGAGATATAATTTTGCACTAACCGGGAAAAAAATTCTTCTTCAATATGAAAATCAATGAGTGAAATTTACTCTGCTCCAATTTACCAGCAAGTATAAATAATAAATGCATATTTTCACAAGAAAAAGAGTATTATTAATGTTTTATATTTGTGTAAGAGACCTCAGTGGTCACTAATTATCATTTTACACCCACAGGCCACATTATTTGCACGGGGTATATATGTTTGATTTAAAATACAGAAAAGTGTATTCAAAACATAGTCGTAAGAGATATTTAATGTAATTAATTCATATTTTTTATCTTAATTTATTGGGATTTGAGCTTAAATCACTAAAATTTACCTTCACTTCAACTGATCACTGGTCCGTACTCTTTTACAGACACAATGAATATATATATAGATAATGAGATTGCTATTATTTTTTCTGTTTCGATTTATTTGTCTTTTTTTTTTTTAATTTCGTTTAAAAGTGAATGCCTCTTTTTTTAGTAACTTTTTAATTTCATTTTTTCACATGATATGTTTTGATATCATGAGATTAAATAATACTTTGATACATCATTAATTTAAGATCATGAAATTGAAAAATATTTTAATAAATATAATATATCTTTAATTTAAGATGATGAGATTTTAAAAAAAATACTTTTTCTAAATTTCATACTAAATTAAAATAGAACAAATAAATTAAAAACCGAAGCAATTTTTTTTTTTAGGCTTTCGATTTCTATTCCAAACCCAGTGGACCCAATGCAGAGGCCCCTATATGAAACTTAATTGTGAAGAAGTGGATGGAAAGTGACAAAGGCTTTTTTTTTTATTCATTCAATGCTCGGTATTCGTTTTGGAGCTCTATTAATTTAAATTTATTATGTGTAAAGTCTCATTCGAGGGAGAAACGCTCCCTATCAAGAATCTTATCATATTTAAAGCTCAAATTTAAGATTTCTATTTTCTTTTTAAAGTAACTCTATCCACTGCACCATAGCTATTCTACCATTCACACATATATTGTTTATTTAATGGTAATTATTAAATCAGAATATTAGCCAAGTGAGGCTATTAAACCAATATTCAATAAGGGATACACGTAAGGATGTATAAATCAAATAAAAAAATCACATCAAATTGATAAAAGAAAATTAATTAGGCTTGATTCGATTTGGTGAGTAAGAAAAAATAGAATCAAATTGATATATAAATATATAATATTTGTATATTTTAAAATAACTTTATATATGCTTTTCTTTACTACATGAAGAAATATTTGTAATTTTCTCATTGGATCGATGTTTAATAGAATTATATAGTGTATCTAAAAAGTAAGAAAACACATTATTGGAGTTAAATTCTTTTTTATTTCTTTACAAGCATTTGATATCTAAAATTCATTAATTTAACCATCTTAATTCAGGCAGAAAAATAATCTATTATGACAGGTGTAAGGTTTTAACAAAGGTCAATGTAGAATTATAGTTCGAAATCTTCAAAAAAATATTTGTATTGAAGTCATTATATTTTTAAAATTATGGAGTCATATATACTATATATTCATTATAATTTTTTCCACACAGAAATGAACAACATATATATACATGTAGAGAGCATAATAAGACAATTGATCTCTTAGATGGTGCTTGAATTTGCTTAAAAGTTGATCAAACCTACTTAAGTCAATTTTTGATTTTTGGAAGTTTTTGACAAATATAAAAAAATAACTTAAAAATAAGTCAAAAATCATTTTAAAAGTGTTTTGCAAGGTCAAAAATCACTTAAAATAAGTTTAAAATGACTTAAAATAAATCAAAAATCAAAAGTAGGTCTACCCCTACTTTTTATTTTTTTTGACTTAAAAGTCATTTCAGTTTGACTTTTATGTTCGACTTAAAAACTATTTTTTTAAGTCAATCCAGACGGGCTCTTAGTCGAGGGGCCAAGAAGCAATTATTTGATGGTATAAGAATTTTGCTAATTTCTTTAGGGGTATTTTGGTTGGGAACAAGTAGCTATCTCAGAATAAGTTATCATACGATAAGTTATTTACTATGTGTATAAGATAACTTATCTCATTACTAAGTGTATTGATTTCTTCTGTGTAATACTAATCGATAGAACCTCATTGGTAAGTGCTACAAGATCTTGTGCATTGGAACCCATGGTTATGAACCCGAATCTGTTAGTATGGAACATTACCTTTTCCAAGTGAAATCCCGTAGTATATGAAAGAGTGAAAAAGTGCTTTCGTTGTTGTGGAATAAGAAGCCTTCGTATCTTAATGCACATATTTAATTTATTCAGAGCTATTAGAGCGGGATCCACTTTTTGGGGAATATGAATCAAAGCAATAACCAAACACATGATACTCCCTCTGTCCAGTAATACTTGTCCACTATTGATTTTACACACTTCTTAAAAAACTATAAATAGAATGATAATTTTACTATATCACCTATTGGTTAAAAGAGAATCAAAATCAATTTATCAATGAATCGTGAAATGCTATGGTTACTATCAAAAAGTCTCATGCTTATGTTACTGTTATTGATGGTTTGATTATCTTGGACCAAGAGGACCATTTGAATATAGTATATACAATATCTTGAAAAATATAATAAGAAAATGACTATAATTAATGATAAGGGTAAATTAGGAGCTTAGTGTAAAATTATTCATTGATTTCATAAAGCGGACAAATATTGTTGGACATCCTAAAAATGTATAGTAGACAACTATTGCTGGATGAAGGAGTAAAATAGTTCTGCATTTATTCTTGAAATTATTATATCTTATACCTCACATATAACGACTTATTAATGTTTGCAAATGAGGTAGTGTGATAATATATTAACTAGGTTTTTTTTTTAAAAAAAAATTTCCACCCAATATTTGGTACCCATATTGAAACTCGACTATCCCAAATTTGTGCCGCATTTGATCTCATTGGACATTAAAGATTGTTACCTACTCAGAACCCAAACCCAAACCCGAACCGGTAACTATTGAGCATATAATTGTAATTTTGTAGCCACCAATACAACAAAAGGGTGGGGGCAATCATTGATTAATTTGACAAATATTCTCTGCTTTGCTTTCACCTTCCACTAATCAAACGCCAACACAAAATCTCCAAATTAATTATTTTAATCCTTCCCTCTTATACTTTTTTCAACCAGAAACCAACAAAATTCAAATTAAAGTGATGTATTACAGTGTGACAAAACAAAAAATGGTAAAAAAGTGTGTGGCTTTGGATTCTTGTAGCTGAATAGTGGTTTTTCTTTAGAATGGCAAAAGCATCTGACCCTTTTCTTCTTTTAGTGTCTTTTTCTCACTCTAAAAAGAGTCTTTCTGTGTTGTTGGTGTGGGAGAGATGAGGTTGTTGTTGCTACTGGCAGTAGTACTGTTGGTGGCCATTTTGGCGAATTTTTCAAGCTTTGTTAATGGTGATACAGATCCATCTGATGGTTAGCCCCTTTTGATTTATTCATCATTCTCTTTATTTATTTCTTTTTTAGTATGTGAAGTAGTAAGTACAAGTTCCAGTTTTCTTGTTCTCAAGGAAAAATTTAGCTGAGAGTGGGCTTGAGTCTTGACAACTCATGAAATGAACAAACCCAACTGAAAAAACTTGTTTCTTTGAAGCCCCATGATATTGAAAAGAAAATAGCATTTGAAAACACTAGGTCTAGGCTTGGTAGATAGAGTTATGTGGTACATGTTGTTGGTATATATCCTTGGAATTAGTTAGTTGCACACAAGCTGGCTCGGACACTGTGGTTATCATAAAAAAGAAATCTTTGAAAATGATGGATATAATAAGTCTTGCTTGGGCTGCATCAATGGTAGTCTTCACTTTCGAGTATGGGAAATACTCATTACTTATGGCTGAACAACCCCTTAGTCTTGTCGACTAGATTGAGTCATAGTTATTGTAATTGTTGAATTTACTGTTGCCGATGCACTTAATAGTTACAACAACATATCCAATGAAATCTTGTAGCTGGGGTTTGGGAGGGTAGAGTGTATGCAGACCTTACCCTACCTCGTGGAGATAGAGGGGAGACTCTTTCGGGAAGATGCACTTAATAGCTAATAGAAAACGTCAACCTTCTCACAATAATTTTCTTTCATTAAAAATTGAACAAGTCTGGGTAAAAGGTAAATCCTTACAGAAACTTGTGGTTTGTGAATGTGATTGGTTTTAGTTACTATTGCCAGCCTTATATAAGCAATTACTGGATAATGTTTTCTACTTTATGTGGTAAGGGGTGACAAACACCAATGAGTTTGAAGTTGATCAAAACCTTAATAAAGCTATATAATTTACTTTTGGACTCCTGATGATCCAAAGAGTTTCACAGTAATGGTTTGGTTAAGTTGCTCGCTACTTTGTACCATGCTGGTCAAGTTGCCGTAGCTGCACATTCTTTTAACAGATTGTCCTATGTAAAATCTGTCTCTTGAGCCGTTCTCTGTCCATATATAACTATTTCTTTATCATTAAAATTCCTTACACAATCACATATGTCTTGATTTTAAATTAATCTAGTTGACTTCTGTTTGGCTTTCAGCATCTGTTCTGAGAGTCCTGTATACCACCCTAAACTCACCAGGGCAGCTGACAAAATGGAATGCCAATGGCGGTGATCCTTGTGGAGAGTCCTGGACAGGCATTACCTGCTCGGGCAATAAAGTTACTGAAATGTGGGGTTCGGTCTTCCTTTTTGTCTTCATCTCCATGTTGTTTCAACTTTTTGGAATTATTGACTAGGTAAACTGATGATTAGTTTCTTTTCATTTTCCGTCAGCAAGATGTCAGGTCTTGGGCTCTCAGGTTCATTGGGGTCTCAGCTAGATAGTCTAAAATCTGTGACCAATTTGTAAGATAAATGGCCTTTGTTTGTTCCTTATTAATTGGATTTATGTTGAATTCCTGAATGTGGTCATCTTTGTGAATGTTGCAGTGACATAAGCAATAACAATATGGGGAGCCAGTTACCTTACCAGCTTCCTCCAAATGTGCAAAGATTGTATGTTTGTTTATTTGCATATCTTCCTCCTTGCAGGTTCTATTTTCTTCCTCTTATCTTTCTTAGAACTTGCCTTGCAGAAACCTCGCTTCTAGTGGTTTTAGTGGTGGCCTCCCATATTCCATTTCACAGATGACCTCCCTCCAGTACTTGTAAGTGAATGCTTAAATTTAATATTTGCTTAAATACTTGGTCCTCTTCATTCTCTTTGGGGCTCCTTATGATTCTTTGCAATGTTTATGCCTGGTTGTAGAAATGTCAGTCATAATCAAATTCAAGGATCAGTGGTTGTCTCGTTTGACTCGCTCTCTGCACTCAACACATTGTAAGGCCGATTCATCTCCTTCCATTACACCAGAGTTTTCATATTGCTTAATTATGATCTGAATGAGAATAGTTTGCTGTTCTCAAATGTTATGATGAAAGTACACTTATTCTATTATTTAAGTTGTCTCGATTTGAGAAAGAGGTTAAACACACTTGTTCCATTTCCCACATTACTGTGCAGAAGTGAGTCATGTCTTTGGTCTGCTGCCAAAGTATTGAATTATGCCAATTGAGCTTAGTTGCTACTTAGATTGTACTTATTCTTAAGCAAGTATTAAAAGCCTCAAAGGTGCGCTTATGCCCTAAAACGAGGTTTAAAACGTGTTGAGCGCTTTGCCTTGCTTAATGTGTGCTTTAGTGTCATCATCAAGGTCCTAAGGCATACTTTCCCTTGACTAAACAAGTGATATTTCACTTTATCGTAAAAAAATCCAATTTCTTTGTTCATATATTTGTCATGCATGCTTATAATTATTAGTCTTGGACTAAACATATATATACTTGTATTTTTTTCTCCCTTTGCACCTTTTTTTCATTAAAGCTTACACTTTATTTGCGCTTTAAGCCCCAATGGACCTTAGAACTTTTTTGTGCTTTTTGCTTTTGATAACGCTGGTACCTTATCATATTTTCTTGTTTAAAACATAATAGTTTGAAATTTATCATTCTCGGTCACAATTTTGATTGATCTTTTTAATGCTTCAGGGATTTCTCTTTCAATTCTATGACGGGTAATCTTCCTCAAAGCTTCCAGTCACTAACTAGTATGAACAAAATGTAAGAAGAGTTTTCATACTTCATCTATCTATTTGCAAACTTCCATCAGATATAGAAGTTTTGTTGTTATAATATGCAGGTATTTGCAGAACAACCAGTTTAGTGGAACTATTGACGTCCTGGCCAATCTTCCCCTCGGAAATCTGTGAGTTGTATGCCACATGTGTAGATATTATGTCTTATGTCTACATCTCCTTCAGTTTCAGTTAAATCCATTGGTTGAAAACCATGTTCATTCTTCTATTATTTAGGAATGTTGAAAACAACCAATTTACTGGCTGGATTCCAGATCAGCTTAAAGGGATAGTGCAGTGAGTGTCTTAGATTGCAATAATTTTCATTCTTCTTTGCAAATTCTTTGGGGAGTTCTTTCTAATTGTTTTCTGGATTTATGAATCTTTCATAACAGATCAAATGGTAATTCATGGATCTCTGGACCTGCACCCCCACCTCCACCTGGCACACCTCCTGCAAACAATCCCAATGGAGATCACAAATCCAGAGACAACAGCAGCAATTCGGGCAGTAGGAAATCAGGTATAGGGGGTGGAGGTGTTGCAGGAATAGTGATATCTATTCTAGTTGTTGGAGCAATAGTAGCATTCTTTATTATCAAGAAAAGATCAAGAAGGTCGTCCACAGACATAGAAAAACTTGATAAGCAGCCACTTGCTCCTCTTACTCCACAGAAAGTAGAAGGTATTTGGCTTTCATAATTCTTGATATTGTTAGAAATGTCTTGAATTCTCTCTTAACTCTTTGGATATTTCTTAACGTATAATTATAATCAATTGCGGTGTTACTATTTACTCAGTTGCTTGGGAATATGGAAAATGATGTCTAAGCCTCTATCCTTACCTTGCTAATGATTGGTCATAAACCATGCAAGTAGTATCAAAATTTTGCAAGGGGTTGTCATTGATACAGAAGGAAGCAGCAAAGCTGGAAAATATTTATCTTCGAAGTGGAAAAACTGTATGGATTTGAAAGATCCTAAGTTCTGAACAAACAAAAGTTTCATACTTTATTGGTAGTCCCGTAGGTATAATCTTTAGAAATTCAAACTGATCTTTTGGAGGAGGTCCTAAATTACGTGGTGCTTTTAAAGCTTATGATTATTTTTTGACAAATTAACATCAGCTACCCTTGATGGTTTAACTTCCTGGGAGACAAAAACTCTTGAGAATATAGTTGACCCGAAGAACTCTTGCTTCAGACTGTAACTGTCAGCACAGTGAAGGAGTCATCTTCAGGTTCATATTTGGGAAGTTGCTTTCTCCTTTTTACTCCATCAAAAGCCCACAAAACAAACCGTCTCTTACAATACGAGTTCCTTCTCATTTGCAACTTCATCAGTAATTTTCCAGTTCATGCTTATAACTTTCATGCCTCATTTCATTATTGACTTCAATGATGTCATGGAATCCGAGTTGGAGCTTGTATTTGCTTATGTCTAACTTTTTCATTGCTGTGTTGCTGTTTTTTTAAAAAGGTAACGTCACTGTTATATTTTGTTTGTTCCTGGAATTCCTACTCATTGTCTGTTTTTGGTTGCAGAGTTGAAACCTTATCAAACCTTCTCCACAGTAAGCATGGGCACATTTGAAACTCCCACTGCTGTAACTCTAAGACCTCCACCTATTAATCGCCTTAAGTCCTTTGATGAGGTTGACATGTCACCGAAACCCATTGTTCCTCCCAAGAAAATTAATACAGCTCAAATCAGGGCTACACAGTTTTCAATTGCAGACCTACAGATTGCTACTGATAGCTTCAATGTTGAAAACCTTATTGGCGAGGGATCAATTGGGCGTGTTTATTGCGCTCAGTTTGATGATGGCAAAGTAATACTTCTCTCTATGAGTACCCATTAAAAAAACTTTTTTTCTTTCTTATGACTATATAAGGTGATTTAGTGATGCTAACACATGTTTAAGCAAAAATGTATTATCAGAGAAACTACATACTTATTGTGTTCCTTTCTGTTATTTGAAATGTTGTAGGTTCTTGCTGTCAAGAAAATCAATTCTTCTGCCCTCCAAAATCATGAAGATTTTCTCTATATAGTTTCTGAGATATCACAGTTGCACCATCCAAATATAATTGAGCTTGTTGGTTATTGTTCAGAGCATGGACAGTACTTGCTAGTTCATGAATTCCATAAAAATGGTTCTCTGCATGATTTCCTGCACCTGTCAGATGAAGACAGCAAGCCACTGGCATGGAATAGCCGAGTCAAGATTGCACTTGGTGCAGCACGAGCACTAGAGTGAGTTTTTGCAATCTCAGAATTATTTTATCATATTTTATATTCAATTGGTTACAGTTATGCGGGACTATTTCCTTATTGATTCATTCCAGAAAGGATGACACGTTGCTGTATTTGGAAACAATTCACTTTATATTTCCCATTTTTACCATTAGTGAGAAGTTTTATAGCAACACAAATGTTATGGTATGTTTAAGGCCACAAGTTTCAAAAGTTTTATAGTCAGACAAATGCTATGCCATGTTTAAGATCGATCACAAGTTTCAATTTTTTTTTATCTCTTTCTTAGATTCAATGCCGATTGGAACTATGTCACATAAATTGGAAGGGGGAAGTAAAATTCATGGAGCATGCAGCAATGCTATGTTTTTCTCTTTATTTATTGATGGCTAATTACTAGTAGTTTACATGAATCTTCTGCTTATCTATATCGGAGATTCATAGAATAGATCTTCTGGGTAGAAGAAAAGGGGATTCTGTGAAAGTCAATACCAAGCACTTAGTCGTGACTCGTGATGAACTTTACCAGAGGATCCATAGTAATATTGCATTTAGAGGTCATACTTGTTGGACTAAAAAGACCACTATAGAGTTTAGTCTTTTTTAAACATTGATGACTAGTAAGTTAACATAAAGAAGAGTTCATTTATTCCTTTTAGTTAGAGCCTAGTATCCTAAATATGCCGGTCTTGCCAATATAAAGCTAATCAAAACTTCAATGCTCCCATCATTTTGTTTTATATGGTGGTGTTTGAGTGGGGACAGAGTTCAAAAAGAAAGAAAGACTTCTGGAACTTGTGGTCTTAAACTTGCCATGTCATTTGTGTGGCTATAAAAGCATGTCATTAGGGTAACAATGAATATTTGAAGTTAAAATTGTTTCCAAATATAGGAAGGCGTCAATCTTCTTGAAAAGGCTTAAAAGGAAATCCGCCATATAAAATGATACAAAGGGTGTAACAAATTTCAATTTATGTGGTTTTCATATCTGTTCATTTCCTGTTTTCCATACACAAATTTCTTCACTAGCTAATATAGGCATCCTTTGCAGGTATCTGCATGAAGTTCATTCACCATCATTGGTTCATAAAAACATTAAATCGGCAAATATTTTACTTGATCTGGAACTCAATCCTCATCTATCAGATTCTGGATTAGCAAGCCTTATTAATGATGCAGATCAGGTGGCTTTAAGCTCCTTACTTTATGCATTGTTGCAAAGTGTTTCGGTGGATTCGATATAGAAGCATGCATGCACATAAGTACACATGTATTATATAGGCATGTTTTGACATACTATTGGCTGTGTATGTGTCCTTTTCAAGGAGATAAGAAATATCAAAACACCACATGGTTGAAACGTCATTTGTTTCAGGAGAAGCTTTGTTTTGTGCACAAACCTTTGAAACATGAAATCATTTACAACAGTTTCTGGGGTTCATAAATTGGATTCCAAGAGAAGTTGTCAAGTAAAAAACAGAAAATTTTATCCAAATCTAGGGCATGGAATTATCCAGTATATTCTATAGAAGTAACACTACCATATAACTCATTTTAATGAACTAGTCTTTCTATGGTCCCTGTTGCTTTATCTCCTGCTCTTCTCTACTTACTCAATTGGTAAAATTGTAGCTGTTTCTTCTTCTTAAAAGATTCACTTCATTATCATCTTCTCAAGATATTTGGAAGTGATCATCTTTGCAGGCACTAAACCATAATACAGGGTCTGGATATGGTGCACCTGAGGTAGCTATGTATGGGCAATGCACCATAAAAAGTGATGTCTACAGCTTTGGAGTTGTTATGTTGGAACTTCTTACCGGACGGACACCTTTTGATAGGTAAAGTTGCTTAGGCATCATGATATTGTGTCAAATTACTTAGAGACAAACAGGAAGAAATTCAGAAAGTCTTAACTTTCTTGATCAATATGTATGCTCTTGATGCAGTGAGAGACCAAGATCTGAACAATCTTTAGTTAGATGGGCAACGCCACAACTCCATGATATTGATGCCTTAGCTAAGATGGTTGATCCAGCACTCAAAGGGCTCTATCCTGTTAAATCCATTTCCCGCTTTGCTGATGTAATTGCTCTTTGTGTCCAGGTAATATTTTGTATAGACGGTGTGCCTAATTCATAAATCTGCTGTGTTTATCAAGAACTTGATTCTGTTAGTTCAGTCAACACTATCTCATTGTCATGTATACTATTGTGGCAGTCTGAGCCTGAGTTCCGGCCACCTATGTCAGAAGTGGTTGAAGCCTTAGTTCGGCTAGTTCAACGAGCAAATATGAGCAAGAGGACATATAGTATTGATCGGGGTTCAAGGGGTGAAACAGATGCTCTAGACAACCAACCTTAGTTCCGATGTAATGTAGCCTTTTCTACCAGAATGTCTCTCTTTATAGTTTGTTGTTTATGGGATCTATCAGCTTATCTGTTCAGCAAGATCTTGTTGGTTGCATTGGTTGTACACACTGCTAGATACTAAAATCTGTTCATAGTGCATATTCAATTTTCATTTTTCCCTGTATCTGCTCTCCTATTCCTCTTCCACACGCGATGACATGAATGAGTTCAGTACGTACTACGTGCATTTCTAGAAAATCCAAGTCTTTGATCAGTGTAATAGTCAAGTAGGAACGGTTAAATACACATACACACTCACACCTGATTACTGACTATGACGTAGTCTTACTCCTGCCTTGTAAAGGTAGATAAGTTGGTTGCAATAGACCCTCGACTCAAGTAAAGTTTCTTGTTTATGAAATTCTAGTAACATAATTAAATTGTTCCACAGACCCCTATTCACCACTAAGTCATGTTCCTCACATTCTTGAGTGTCATAAAGTTGGCCACATTTAGCCTTTCAATACATCATATTCAATAAATAATATCATCATTACTACCACACCACTCCTCCTATTGCAGCCTAAAGTTTTAACTAATGGCCACTGGATGACCAAGATTGTGGTCTGCAAGTCATTAGCACTATGACCTGTGTTGATAGATACACTAGCTCCAATTGACTAGGCTTACAATTTACTAAACAAATTTGGGTTAAAATAATGTCAACCTATGATGAACTTGTACCTACTAGTTAATTTTCCCATATGTAGTTTCATTTGACTTTCTCTGCTCCAATATCAATCTTTACTCATAAGTTATAACTAAATAGAGAAAAGTTCTCTTATAACTAAATAGATATAAAATTTAACAATAAGTTTATGAGTGGACTGAGTTTACCTCTCCCCACTCATCCTTAACACTATTTTTTAGTATATTTTTTTTATAAGAAAGACCATAGGAGAATTTCTATGAAGTTTCTCTTTTCTTTTTCTTTTTAAAAGAGAAAGAGGCAAAAATGACCCTTTTATGTTTGTGGAAGGTCTAAATAAGTCCTTTGTATATATCCATAAATATTCTTTATCCATTATGTCTATCACCCTTAAATATTTAACAAATTAGACTGTTCGATTTAATGAAAATTGTGAAATAAAAAGAAATTCTAAAGAAAGTAACATCAATTTCAAGAAATTGCACCTTCATATTAGAGTTTTAGTTAAATCAAACAATTAAAATTTATCGAATATTTGACGATAACTAAATAGGACCAAAATATCCTTGAGATGAAATTGAAATGGCTCTTTTTAGACCTAACCCAAACACAAAAGACCTTTTTTTCCTTTTATTGGAAAGTTTTGTCAATCATTTGTAATGTCAAATTTTTGGCCTTTGCATAAGTGAAAGTCAAGTAGATATCTTTGCCATCATCTCTCCAACTTTCCTAAGTTTTAGTAGTAGAAAAGTCAAGTCAAAGTATAAAGCCTCCTAGAAGTTAGGTGGCTGTGGAAGATTTTCTTGTTTGACTTCTTCTTTGTCGTCTTAGCTCTTATTCCAACACTCATAAATACTAATACCCCTTTAATCCAAAATTTATTCCAACATTTTTTCACATTTTCTCAAATACCCTCTTCAAATCTTTATTTTTTTTGTCCTCCATTTCCATATTGGCCAATAAAAATCTTAACTTTCTATGTTTTTTCACAATTTTGAGGTTTTATAAGAAACCCCATCTCATTCTTGATTCAAAATTTGTTGAATTTCCCCTTCATTTAGGTAAAAATCTCAACTTTTCTATGTTTTTTTCATAATTTTGAGGTTTATTAAGAAACCCCATCTCATTCTTGATTCAGATTTGTTGAATTTCCCCTTTATTTAAGTAAAAAATTCAACTTTCCTACGTTTTTCACAATTTTGAGGTTTAATAAGAAACCCCATCTCATTCTTGTTTCAAATTTGTTGAATTTCCCCTTTATTTAAGTAAAGATTTCAACTTTGTGCTAGAGAAATGGAAAAATTAGATGAGTCAGGTGTATTAACTCTTTTAGGGAAGTTTATGGTGGGGTTAATTATATTTATGTTTTTAGTGGTGTTTTTTATATTCTTAGTTCATATTTACACTAAATGGTTCTTGAATCGCCGGCGGTATGTAGATACCGCCAGCGATTCTGATGGCAGTGGGACAAGGAGAAAAGTGAGTGCTAAAGGTCTTGACCCTTTGATTCTTGAAACAATTCCTGTAGTTGGATTTGATGTTAATGAATTCAAAGATGGGACATTGGAATGTACTATTTGTCTTTGTGAGTTTTCTGAAGGTGAAAAGATGAGATTTTTACCAAAATGTAATCATGGATTTCATGTTGATTGTATTGATATGTGGTTTCAATCTCATTCCACTTGTCCTCTTTGTCGTAACGCGATTTCAACGACTGAGGAATCATCATTGGAGATAGAAGAAGAGGGTTCAGCTTTGGCTTTGGCTTCAGTTGAAACTGAGTTGCCTATTTTCCCAACCAATGTGTTGTTTTGGGGAAATGAGACTCAAGTTAGCACCTTGTGTAATCCTTGTTTAGACTCGACAGCTTCCACGAGTAATCGATCACATGGAATGTTGGTGATTGATATTCCAAGGGAGATAAATGAAGAAGAAGAATCAAAATATGTAATGCCTGAAAGATTGAGACGTTTGATGAGGCTTTTGAGCGGGGATAGAAGGGTATTCAATCCTTCTAGTTCGCGAAATGTAGATATAGAACAAGGGAGTAGAAGCCCGAGTTAGCATAGACTCAGAGGCTGATCCAAGATTCGAAATTCTAACATGTATAAAGGGAACAAGGAACAAAATGTCATTACACCTATTGCTCCTTTTCAAGAAGTTAGCTTGGTTCAATTGATATATACATTTTTTTCTTTTTGTAGAACATAAGAAGTGGATATATTGTACATGTATAAGCACATTGTTATAATAGGCTTCTCTGTATAATGTACTAGCTCGATTTGCTAGATCATCGGATTTATATTTTCATGGGCTAAATTTGACACCAGTATGTTCCAACTAGATCACATAAGCTATCTTGTTACTATGTCAACTAACATTTCTGAAAATTTACAGCTACTCTTGCTGTTTCGCGTTGTGCCAATAAGTCAAGAACAGTCCTTTCGGTTTAAACATTATTGATTCTTCAATGATACAACTGATCTGCAGCCGATTCTATGTATCTTTTGTATACAAGTAGTATGTTCCTTCATGAAACTAGCTTGCTTTGCTACATTATTAGCATATATCTATTGGACGAGTTATATTTTCATGAGCTAAATTTGACACCTCAAAGTTAACTAGTGAGAGGGACCAACTCCAAGTGTAGCCTTATGTCCCTCCATGGAAGTATCTTGATTCTTGACTTACATATCTGTAATGGCTAAAGAGAACTACATAATGCTATGGAGTATGGCCCAATTTTTTTCGCACCATGTCTCTGTAGCATGGTTCGCGCCATAAGACAGAAATGCTGCTAAACGGGAGCACATTGATTTGATATAAACATCCGATGCAGGTAAGTTTGTTACAATATGACAATGTGTGTCTGTAGCATGGTTCGCACCATAAGATAGAAATGCTGCAAACGGAAGCACATTAGTTTGATATAAACACCCGGTGCAGGTAAGTTTGTTACAATATGCTGAAAATGGACTAAGAAATGCAAGGATATGCTCCATCTGTCTGGATCTTCACTTCTGAGGCCACTCTATTTTCAGGACTCTCAAGCCCCCACTCCTCACCCCATTAGTAATATTATCCGCTTTGAGCTTAGGCCTACACGGCTTTAAAACACATTACTAGTAGATAAAATCTGCTTACTTATATAGGAAACTTTCACAAATAGCCACTATAATAAACTTAATTATGCTCCATAACTATAGTTTGCATATTTACAGACTGTAGCTACAGTTTAAGTTGCATCATTTGTATAATTCGCGGGTGGGTTTGTATAATTCAACTATTTTTGTATAAATTCGAAATAACAAATTTATATCACCACAAACATCTGAACTTTAAACAATTATACAAAATTATATTATTCAAAATTACATTATAAAAAAGTTATACAAATTTCGAATTATACAAATGTGCGAATTATACAAAACTAATAAGGTGAGCCTCGTAATTATAGCTAAAAATAGGTTGCGAATTGTAATTAAGGCAAACTATAACTATGATAAGTAATTAACTGGTATATATTTATTTATCCGCTCTACTTATATATGCCCAACATCTCTTATGTTTTGCGACGTGGGAGCTGGGGTGTCACACCCTCCATCTCTATTTTTATTTAAATTTAGTACTCCTATTATGATGTTACTATAATAAAAATAATAATAATCAATCATCATAAAGCCAAATAACAAGTGAGTTACATTTCCAAGACTGCAACAGGAGAATTTAACTATTAAGAGCATCTTTTACTAAGGGAAACACACATATGTCTTCCATATAATAATTCATTGCTCTTCTTCTAAGGCAGAAAAATCATGACTTTGGAAACAACCAAAATGGAAGCACAGAGTTTTAGCTGGATGAATAAACTAACATAGAATCTTTCTCTGAATTTTAGTAGTATTAATTATCTCTAAATGAAGTGCAACAAAATAAAATCATTTTTTAATGATGTTTCAAGATATATATAGAGTTAAAAAAACAATATAGTAGATCACTTGACCAGGCTTCAAAGTTTATAAAATATTTTTCACGTGCTAGCTCACATGACCACTCTGAAACTATAATAACTAATCTTGAATCTAGAGTCCCAAATATTGAAACGTGTAATTATCTCATCTAAAAACTTAAGCCTTATTAGTATAATATATCTTCAACACGACCCTCACGTGCGTGCTTAAGTCTGAGCCAAACACATGAAAATTCATTTTGATAATAAATGGAGGTGAAACTCGATCCCAACTGAATCTCTGTCTGCTCTGATACCATATTATAAAATGTATAACCATCTCATCTAAAAAGGTTATGCTTTATTTAGTATCTTCAAAACAGTCAAAGGAGCAAGCATCACATGATCCCACAAACATTGGATCTACCACTTCATTTTAAATTGATATCAAACATTACATATAAATCTCATCACCAAATCTTGATCAACTATTACATTTGTATTGAACTTACTTACTATGAAGTGCCATTCAACATTGCTAGTAACTTTTGTACTAGCCCTCATCGTGATTCAACTACATTCAGGGCATAATGCTGCTACAGAAGCAGCTCGATTCGTTTTCTCATCATCAGAAACTTTGCCTTCTTCAACATCGCAAAAGCTCAAAGTTGATGAACATGGAAGAATTAGTGAGAAACAACCACTCAAGAAAGTTAAATCAAGCTTTAGAAGAATACCACGAAGCAGATCCAATCCTACGCAAAACAAGTAGTCATTTGAAACCTCAGATGTTTAAGTAAGATGATTTTCTAATGTATCGTGCGTTGATAGGATGACTGAAAGAAGGATCATAGAGCAGAAAAGAGTGTCTTCAAGGCATTTCTTTTGTTCAATATTTAATGTAGCTTAGCTTGCTGCTATTAGATGTTAGTTTCTTCTTAGGACTGTCCACTTAGCATCCAATTTTGTTCATTTGTAGCAACACTCATAGTTTTCTTAGTAATTTTCACTGTTGTAAACTTTTTTATATCAATGTGCATTTAAGTCCCACCTGTTTTTTGTTGAGATTGTGACTATGCATATGTATCTTGCTACTTTGTTGTCTCTTTTCTTACAATTCTGCGTCGTCAGATACTTTCCTTTTGAACCAAGGGTTTATCAGAAACAATCTCTTTACCTCAAAAGGTCGGGGTAAGGTCTGAGTATATCTATAGACCTGACCACGTGTGACATTACACTGGGTATGTAGTTGTTGTATTCTAATCACTATGCATCTGCATCTTGCTACTTTGTTGTCTCTTTTCTTACAATCCTACATCAGATACTTTTGCTTTGAGTCGAGAGTCTATCAGAAACAATCTCACTACCTTAAAAGGTATAGGGTAAGGATTTGAGTATATTCTACCCTTCCCAGACCCTATGTGTGGGATTACACTGAATATATATGTTGTTGTATTCTGACTATGCATCTCATTTTCTGCTCCGCGCACATTAAACTATGTTGGTTAAGTCATTGACTAGAGAGAATACCAGGATGCACAAAAGATAGAAAAATCACATGCCTAAGGAGATCCCAAACAAAGAAAAATTGATTATTTCAAAATGTTTGTACTTACGTGAATTTTTGGCTAAAATCATCTCTGAAGTATGACTTAAATCTAGAGCATATCCTTGTGTTATATAAGTGAACAAAAAACATTCTTGCATTATCCGAAAAAGTTGCAAGATTCATCCTTCTATTTATTTTTTTAAGAAACTCATGCCACCAACAAAATAAATGCATCAAGTTGAATGAATATATGAACACATGGTTAAGCTAGTCAAGTCGGTGATTTTTCTAATTTTCAGAAATAAGGATTTAAATCATCTTCATACAAAATATATTCAAATTCTAAATATTTTTTGTAAAAAGTATGGCCAAATACAACCCAACTTCAAAAGTTTCAAATAAAGATTTTTATTTTATTTTCATAACTAAACGCCTACATAATTTCACTAAAGTTCCAGCATTTCTGTACATTGTATAAAATGTGAATTGCATTGTATATAACGTACATACGTACTAAATATTTTATTAAAGAACATCTTTATATAGTTGGATGTAATATTTTTAAAATGATTTTTTTAAAATAATCTTTCTAACCATCGGAACCTACTGTATAAATATTTCCAAAGTTACGTATTGTTGCAAGTCAATTTACTTGATGATGCAAAAAACATATAAACTAACAACACACAAAATTTAAATTCCGAGAATGAAAGATTTATTTCTTATCCTTATCCTTATTCTTTTTAGGTAACTTTGATCTTCTCGTCGGGGCTAAGACATCACCAAATTCAAAAAATATTTTTTTTATTGATTCAATCAGTTTCTTAACAAAAAATTCACAGAATTTAAATTCTGAGAATGAAAGATTCATTTCCTATCCATATCCTTATTCTTTTTAGGTAACTTTGATCTTCTCGTCGGGGCTAAGACATCACCAAATTCAAAAAATATTTTTTTATTGATTCAATCAGTTTCTTAACAAAAAATAGAGTGAAGGATGATTCTTGTTATTTTTTGGATAGTATAATGATGTTTTTTGCTCACTTAGATAATATAAGGATGTACATTAGATTTGAGTCATAATTGAAAGATGATTTTAGCCAAAAACTCGTACTTATGTTGCTTCTAATTGATATTTCTAATATCCTTCCAACGATATATTATTTGTAAAATTTCAATTTCTAAAAATATCTTTCTAAGGATACATTATTTGTGAAATTCAGATATCGGATTAAGGAGATACGAGTGTTGAAAGTTGGGCTGTGTGAAATAAAAATCAAATATGGAAATTCAGAAGGCATAATACATAAATGTGTCATTTAACTTGCCCTCATTTCACATTTATGTTTTCAACTTCGGGTTTGCACAAGTTGACACTTGAACTTATATAAAGTTAAACAAGTTGACATATGAGTCCTATGTGTCATAATACATGTAGGACACAAATTGCCATGTAGGATGTCACGTAGAACGTGTGTGTGTGTCTATTTGTTCAATTGTATACAAATTTAAATGTCTACTTGTGCACACCCAAAGTTAGAGAGCATTAACGTGAAATGAGGTCAAGTTAAATGACATATTTATATATTATGCCAATTCAGAATGATGCCCAGATTTTTTATCTGATTTTCTCACTATGTACACTATAAGAAAAATGTGAATTACATGGGGATTTTCCTAGGGATTACATATGAAAATTCGCAAGAAACTAAGTTTCCTGCGGATTTTCCTATAAAAAAAATCCGATGGTAAAACTTTCCTAGGTAATTATTTCATGCGAATTTTAAAATCCCCAAGTAATTTACCTAGGGATTTATATTTCGCAGGTAAATTACTTGGGAATTTTCTTGCAAAAAAATATACCATTTTTTTTTGTAAAGATTAACAAAAAAGAATTTTTCTGGACAATATTAATTAATAATTAGTATCTCCTAATTAATTATTTTGTTCTTGAACCCCATACACTTAGTACACCCCATACACATAGGCACATACTTAATTGCACTAACATAATCCTAGTCCCCACTCTACTAAATTGCAGTAACTTAATCCTAGCCCACTACCCAATGCCCAACCTATATGTAATTACCCTATTCTACCAATGCTCTAACTAATAGCATTATAAATGCTAAAGATCATTTGTCTTCCACAGGTGTGGTAAAAAGTACCACTAGCATTACACTAAACTTTGTTGTTATTTTCAATTTGATTAATTTTTAAAGCTAAATTTAATTTAATTAATTGAGTATTAAAAATACAATTTAGATATTCATTACACAAAAAGTACTATAAAGTCATCTCATATTAATATGAGATAAAAATATATCTTAAAATATTGAGAAAGTTCATGTGATTTAGCTTTTTAAAAATAAAGCATGACAACTATATATATATTAAAATAAATCACTACCACCCAACCTATCATGAAAATGTTATGCTTACACTTTCTATGAGATAATATATATAACGAAGCATATGAAATATAGACAAAATTTACATTATGCATACAAAGTTCTTATAAATAAATAATTGAAACTATAAATATATTTATAAATTTAATGTGCAAGGAAGTTATAAATCAATAATTGAT